>NC_069115.1:35142293-35443293 GCF_025612915.1 Magallana angulata
CAATTGCACTTAAATCCACAGACTGGTCCGAAATACATTTCAGGGCACTTTGTACAGTTAACCCCGAAAAATCCATTTTTGCAAGCTGAGTGCATACATGTAAGCATTGAAAGTAATGATTATGAATTAGCAAATTTTTATCAGTTTAAGTACATCGATTGTTTCAAAAAAACTTCAAGTACATGTACCTGTACAGTCCCCAATCGTCTCATTCCAGAAAAAATCCAGTACAACACTTAGATCCACTTACAAAATTTTATAAAAGTAAATTAAACTCTCATTAACAATATGAAATAGCACATCGATGGTTTTAAAACAATATTAAACCGTATTATTAGTTGTACAATATTCAATTATGTCATGTCAGGTAAATTACAAACAACATTTAATGCATGTATTCCTAAGAATGTTCATATAAAGTATCTAAAAACATTTATTATTGTGTTTTTTTTTTTAATTAAACAGGTGCATATCATGTATTTTTGTGTTTCCAGTACTACATGTAACTTGCAATTGCCGAACAGGTCAGAAAACTGACCTATACATGTCTTGATGAATCAATATTTAGATAAACATAATTTAATATGACTGCAATACGAGGCAAACCGAGATTTTAAGGCGCAAAACGAATGTCAAAACTGCAATTAATCTCTCTCTCTCTCTCTCTCTCTTTTACCAATGAACGTTTGCATTGACGCATCTGTTGAAATATATAAAACAAAAATATACCTGCCACAAGGATCAGAATATGATGAAACTACCCAAAGATAAATAAACCAGAACAATTTCATCGTTAGATAAAACGCATCCAATGCTTAAAAAAGCAAAAGTCAATTAAATATATTTCCTTATTGGTATAATATATACATATCTGCTATACATGCAGCTGGCACGTGCACAGTTAAATGACAGATTTTAAATATCATAATAAATATATCATTTTTTATACTATATACGAGTAGGATTCTAGGAGGATTTTGCTTTGCAACACAACATGATAAGAGCACGGATTGTGATATCATCATTTGTGCGAGGAGTCTGGAGAATTTCCGAATAGATAAAACATACATATTCTCCCATTATACGTAAATCTTCGTAGGAAATGTATTTTTGTTCCTGTGACAGGTTCGTTCCCCGGGGATAAAGAGGGGAGGTGTTAAAAACAAATCTGAAAACGTTTGCCTTTATTGATTGACATGAAAATTAATACATGAATTCAAAATTGTGTATCACAAATTATCGGGTTTAAACAAGGACACCATCTTAATTTGAATATTTTACAAACATTATGCATTTGTTCTGATGTATCACTAGCGGAAAGCGCTTGTTCATGATATTTAAAACCTAAGAGGTTTCTTTTTTCCGCTGCCACGTTTATTGCTTACAAGTGCACCTACACGTACCGATATATAAAAAGATATTAATGAAGACTACACTCATACACATTACTTAACATGAAACTATTTTATTAGGTCTTTAAAAAACTTGTGTCAAATCTACATTTGGTTTTTCTAAGTCTAATGTACACATATGAAGAGAAAATTAAATACAGATATGATAAACAGACAAACTACAACGGCCCACATACGAGACATGACACTCGGTTTTTCACAGGCATCATCTGCAAAATATGTATGACAAATATTTCCTAACAGTTTGTTTATTGCTTCAAAATTTATGTAAACTAAATTAATACCAATTTTTCAGAGCAATTGTAATGAAATTACAAACAAAATTTCATGAGCGAGATTTACGGATTTTTATAATATACTTGAATATACGAATGTGTGCTACTTTTGATGATGGATAGTTAATTTTTGATAAGTATTTGTGAAATATTGCTTGATCGTATCCCAAATTGAATTTGACATAGATATCATTTAATATTTATTAGTTTGATACGATATTGGCGTTTCTGATTTCTTTGATACCTGCATCAATATATACAATTTTGCCGGATCTACTTTTCTCATCTGTTCTGATTTAACGCTATTTAAAGAACTGGAATTTACAAGATAAACACTGGCAACAAAATGTAAAGTTGTGTCTGTTTAATTGTCAGCAAACTAAATACAACTTTATGAATATAAAAAATTGAAAGTTTTACATTCAAAAATAAACAACACACATTATTTAATTCACTAAATAGAAAATTAAGCGTCTTTCTACGATTTCGTCTGCTCTGCTTGGTATCAACGATCAACATTTATGGAGAGGCTGGCTATTCCAAAAAGTCGCTCATACATACTATTATCTGTCGACATATCCAACTTTTTACGTCCATGATCGCGTCTCCTTGCATTGTTATGCCCAGGTGCATATTCTATCGATCAAACTCGCATTAAAACCAGTTTTAACTATAGTAATCTTGCTGCACAGTGAATAACATCACACGCCATCGCATTTCCCTTTCGTTTTCAATTCAGTCGGTTCAGATTTTAACTCTCTGCTTGTGTTTAATCCATTAAATTCAACTCAATAGCTCTGCATCAGCTGAAGGCGAATCCGTTTTGAATATTGTTGATGTCGTTGTTTTATATTCATACGCGCCGCTTCGTTTAAATTATTTACATTTTTGATCAATGACACTTCAAATTTTATAATTTGAAAAATGTTTTATTAAATGATAAAAAATGAATTTAATGATTTTTATATTGATCGACGTTTCATAGGAAAAATTGACCCGAAAACTTTATCCATGCGCATAAAATATTAAATTCATTTCTTAAATTATATGTATCATGAAAAATCTGTATACCAAATGTCATTTCAATACGTACAACCTCTGCAAAGAAAATGAACGGTAACTGCAAATAAGTGGAATTTTGCTAAGTCCAAGGGGCAATTAACTCTATTGAAAATTGCTCGATCTTACCTAAAATCAAACTTGACCTAGATATTATTATTATAATAAATGTGTATAATAAATTTCTATACTTCTACGAAGAAAGTGAACGGAAACCATTGGTGGACCGACATACCGACAGTCAGACGGACAGCAACAAAGCAATACGCCCTCCCTTCTTGGATGGGGGCATGATAAAATGTGTACATGTATTGCTGGAATTATGGGCAAAGTATCTTTAATACAGGTACTGTGATTCTCAATTTATCCACAAAAATTAATGTCCACGAATACAAGTTAAATCATTATAGTATGTAGGAAAAGGGGAAGGGTCATCATTTCGTGACAATTACCTTGTGATTGTGTGCATCCATGTACGTGATTACAATACTGGTTATCAGTACAGTTGCACGTTGACGCACACTCCTGACCATAATATGGAGGAGGACAAGGGTCACTACAGTTGTGTCCAATATATCCTTTGTCACATGCTGTACATTAAAACACATAGATATGAGCGACAGTGAATATGCATGCAAATAAATAATGAATATTCAGAGTCTGTTCGAGTTTAAACTTACGAATACATTTGTTATCTATATTGCTCCAAATATATCCAAGACAGCATTCCAAAACTCCAGATCTTAATGAAATTATTTTTCACTATATATTTATATGTTAAGATACTCGACAGCGTATAAAACCAAACGTTTTATATCAATCGTTAAAAAAAACAGTTATTATTATGTACATTGCATGTCAAAAGCGTCCATAATGTAATGAAAAACAAGTGAGGTTTGTATAAAAATAAAAGATACATTGATTCGGTTAAATGAAATGTGCGTATTTTTTTTATTAAATTATATAACTGTTTTTCACAGACATATAGCCAGACAGAAAACTAAATGATAATAAAATAATACTACCTTTCACAAAACTTTGAATTGGAAAATCCAAGGTAAAAAATGAATATGATCATGGTAATGTCCATATTTTCTCTATACATTTTGAGAATTCTTGTGTATTAAATAAAATTTTCATCAAGAGTTATATTTAAAGTAATTAAGCTTGTAGAGTCTACTTCCCGTCTGATAGACACATTGCACTGACTTTTTCTCGTGAAAAAATATTGTGTCTCTTTCCGTCGGAGCAGAACACGACAATTAGGTTAATTTAGCACGTCATTATGTCTATACTGCTTTGTTATTGAACACTTTTTTTTCAAAGACTACACATTCATAAATCATGAAAAAACAACTTTAAATCAACAGTTAAATCAGTTAAACCAACACCTACCAGAACGTATCATAACTCAAGAACTCGGTATTTTCAGTGCCACCAGAATCATTGATCAAATGTTATCAATAAATAACCGTACACAGAAATAATCTCTGTCATTCAGTCAACTTTCCAGAGACCGGCAGGGCTTTATTTCGATGTACATGAAGCGAATGATTCTATCACATTTCTATTCAGCTACTCTATCAAGAGGTACCACTGTATGTCTAATCTCCAATAAAAATAACATGGACATGTATCATAAAACAGGAATCACACATATCAATAAGAGCATATCCGAAAATCTCAAGATAAAACCAGCAACAACAAAGTTAAGCAGGATTGAAAAAATATTTAGAGAGAAACAAAAAATAATTCCTATATGAATGGACGATTTTTACCAGTCGGAACTGACCAGACTAGTGGATGGCTTAAAAACAGATACAAGTATATGACAACATGCATGCTCTCAATCCAATGTATTTTCAGTTGAAAAAGGTTCCGCCATATTTATAACGGATATAAGAAGGTTATTTCGAGATCATTGGCTTGTCATGATTTTATTAACCTACTTACAAAAAAACTATCTCTACTTACATGTATGTTTCTTTGAATAATACCATTGAAGTAACATGAGGCCATTCGGTCTTAACGGTCACCTGAGTACCATGGAAAGCCTATACACAAACTTGTCAAGGAGTCTCATATACGCATTGAATTAAGTTCAATTACGGAGTAGATTTTCACCGAAAAATCATATTATAATGACGACCGTCCCCTGCCTGAAATTGTTTAAGAGAGGACTAGGAAACCCATACTTTTAGCGAAAAACTTAAAGATCATTATACAGTGCATAACCTGATATTGAAAAGTTGCAATATTCTGATAGAAAATAATGTTCCCATATTTGTTAACTTTCAAGATAGATTTAATGTGTATATGTTTTCATAGATAAACTAATACAAGGTGGCTGGTATGCGTGTGCTATTTACATCAACCTCCTATCCCCCCAAGGCGGACAGTAACTCTACCTGTGGGCATTAAAGCAAACAAAACATTTTTTACTTTATTATTAACATATCTATTTGTTTATTTAGAAAGTTCAAGAACTGGTTTTGTTTCAAATGAAAAAAAGAAACTTGCATAACTCTTTTTATGATACATCTTACATTAGTACATTATATTCATTAGTTACTAAATATGACCAAGCAAATGACGATAACTTCATAATGAAGAAACACGGGAAGATAACTCTGTTAACTGTTACTCCCCCCCCCCCCCCCTCATCCCCTCCCCTTTGGACTTTTTGTGCATTCACGATATATTAACTTTGAGAAACCGCTCCATTCTCTCTCTCTTTTCTAAATATGTGCATGTGCATTTACTCATTTATTTCATTGAAATTCCTGAGCAGAAAAAAATAATAAGACAAATATATACCCCCTTCCAAGCCATAACCCTTGCTTTACATGAAGGTGATATGAAAAATTATCAAAGATGATGGCTTTATATTTTTTTCTAAATATGCAGTCAGTTTTTATTCTGATTTTTAAACATTATATACACTAACACTAAATGAACATTTTGGCCACACCCTGCCCTAAGCACTATATGAGTGTTTTGACCCCGCCCCGAATTCAAATTGTATTGGGAGACAAGAAATGTGAAATTATGATAGACGGCTTTTGCTTTTTTTTTTATATGCAATTAGTTTATGTTCAGTATCAGAGAAAGTAAAGGAGGAGATTTTTAAACATTGAATGCATTAACAGTATATGACCATAATGAAAATGTACATATGGCAGAAGAGCCATAGGGAGATTTACCTTGATCTTGAAAGTTGAATGAGATACAACTGCCACTTAGATTTATAAGAACGTTTGCTCTGTTTGTAATGAAAATTAAGCAATTTGGAATATATTTGTGATCATTTGTCATTCTAACAAATGTAAGGCTTAGTAAAATAGTTTGGAACGTATGTTAAATCTACTGTAAGCTTTATACAAATACAAATATACAAATATTTTATTGGCACAAACACAATTACAATAATTGGCAAAGGCCCAATGGATATATAGGAATATAACCGATCAAATTTATAGAACAATGACCAACTGACCTGTGCCAGAAACTGTCCTCCAAAAGTTCGATATTTCGCTTCCGAGGTTTGAAAAGATGTTGGGCCAATTTTGTTTTACTTCAGCGGGTGACCTGCTGGTACCTACTCCCCTCGTGCTCAACTTCTGTGCTACCTCACTCCATGCGTTAGTCTTTATATCGACGTTAGCGCATGACTAAATTTTCCCAGTATAATATGTTTATAATCATCAACAAGCAACGCTTATGCAAAACATTTGTCCGTTCCAGTTTGGCTCCTTTTTGTGATTGGCTACGGCCGATCACAGTTGTGTCCATATGAGGCTTCCGGCAAATATTACTACTTGCGCACGCATTGTGCCTTGTACTACTTTATTTACTATGGAATGACAGCTTCATGTAAACCTTTAATTGCATGTAGATTACTTAAAACGTTATTCCAATGCGATTGACTTGAGAGTAAACATTCATAGGCGTCGGAACCGGGGGGGGGGGGGGGGGGGGGGGGGGGCTAGGGGGGGCTTAGCCCCCCCACTTTTTTTGCAAAGATATACCTAACCATTAGAAACATAGCATGATGGAGGGTTAAGCCCCCCCCCCCCCACTTTTTCTCGCAGGAAAGATTATTGTTCCTAAATTGACCTTGAAAGATTGAGAAGTTGGATTCAGAAGCATACTATCTTCCCCCCCCCCCCCCCCCCCCCCCCCCCCACGGATTAGGAATTTCATGATTCTGGGGGAAAAAAATTGGGTAAGTAATTTTTTTTCTTTTGGTATACTCCCCCCCCCCCCCGGATTAGGATTTCCGTGATTTTAGAAATTCCTTTTTTCTCAATATTTCGAAGGATTAGTCTAGCCCCCCAACTTTCAATTTGCTTCCGACGCCAGTGACATTTATTCAGTTACAGTCATTTCAATGCAATACAATGAGATTTGTATGCTTTGCTATGAGAAATTGAAATGAAGGGCCTAATGATATGGTATGCTATGCTATGATATGCTAATATGAAATTTAATCAAAAACGCCCCCATACACATAAGAGTTCCACACATTTCGAAGTAAAATAATAAGTTTATTACTAATAAGCACTGTGAACATTTATTATTTCAAATAAAAACATTTAAAACCAATTTAAAAATCATGTTGAATGCTATGCTATTAGGAATGAGATTCTGTGAGATTTTATGCTATGGTATGAGATTCCAATGCTATGGTATGAGATTTCAATGCTATGCTACAGTATGCTTTGTTGTATGTTGTAAAATATATGCTTGAACTGACTGTACATGCGTAGAAATATTACTTGGAAACACCATTCGCCTACTCAAAGTGTATCCATGCCTCGCTAAAATTCAGAAAATCAACAAAACTTATTGCATTTACCATAAATAATGTTTTGCATTACATTAACAAAGCTGACCTATGATACAATATTACATGCCAATAATTCCTTTAAAAGGAATACTTGTCTGTTTTCCTTCCACTTTGACACTGCCAAACGACTTTGTTTACACCCGTCTGCAGTGTTACGTAACACAACAAAATTGACCTCCTTTCCAAAAGAGCGCTCTTTGTTACTATGACGCCGAACTTAATATCAATATGAAGTTAAGAAGTTCAGCTGAGTATTTTTATGAATTTGTTCCTTTCCTTATGTAAGGAGTCTTTTCTGATTTACGACTTGTCAAACGTAAATTTGTTTACATCATAAAATCAAGATAAAAAGAAAATAAAATATTTTTACTATCTGATTCATACAACTTGACATAGAAATGGTAATCAAAATATAGAATCTAAAAAGTACTGTTTTTGGCGGAACATTGGCGTAAGAAAAATTACACGTTTTTGCAATTCAGAATCGGAATTTTTCTCTTATTAAATAGTCAATACAGTACCGTTTTTGCGAATTTATATCTTTATATAAGGTCTTCATAATATGAAAAAAATCAGGAATATTTTGATATTGGAAGCATAACAATAATTTAAAAAAATCTATAAACTTTAAGAAAAAATACAGGTAATGCGGGCTAAGCAATACTGATTTTAGTTTAAATATTTTTTCCAACTTAGTAGTATTAGCCGATAGACACTCTGATATTACATCATTTCATTGAATAATAGAAATCTAATATCTTAAACAGATGTCTACATGACTGCAATTAACTATAATTATTTTTCAGAAAAAAGAAGTGTCCTTGACCTGACCTTGATGCGAAATTAAGATAATCAAATTTTATTAAACTGATTAAATCGTTTGGTTTTATAATCGGTTGAACGGTGTCAAAATTTCATAAATTTCTTATTATAAGAAGTAGGTCCCTTAAAAAGAGCACTCCTTCCTTAACTGAAAATTTATTTAGCACTAAATAATGTGCAGTGTAAAAAAAATCATAAAATCTTTGTGAATCGCGGCCCACATTTATATCTATACATGCACTACTGTATCAGCCGATGTTTTAAATGTAGGATATTACGCCGTGAATAATTTGGAAAAAAACCACCTAAAAGTCCCTCAAGTCTTGGCGGTCACTAAAGGAACATAGTCCGGGTGTGGGCCTGTGCGGTAATCGTTTTTCTGCTTCATAGTGGGATCTAAACCCTTTTCCGAGACTCCTCTGTCTGTTACTCCTGCAGGTTATTGTTTGACGTCTGTAAACATCAATTCATGATGGGGAGAGGAACAAGGGTCGTAAATGTTAAATACCCTCTTTAAATTATAACTATGTAGATTGTAAACTTTTGGTAAAAAGGATAATGGTCAATCCTTTAAAACAAAGTCACAATTTTATCTACAATGCTCACACTATGCATACATATTATTGTTACAAGCAAACAATGCACCGAATTTGAAAGAATATTTCCTAAAAACAGAACACATTTATTAATTTAATATTGCCAGGTGATAACTTACCTTGTATTTTTAAAAACGAAGATAAAACAAATCTTAAACGGACGAAACTTTAAACCAACATAATATGTTACATGTATCAGAGTAACTCAACTTAAAAATATATGTCCACAAATTAAATGGCCTTATCTGTTCCCCCACCCCCAAAATGTCTAAATCCACACTTTGCACATTGAATTCCACAATTTAAGAAAAATATAATCCGCAATAAAAATAGGTAATTTCCATTGACTGTGAAAATTCTAACTTTGCATGCTATATCATTCTGAAGTCATATTGTCCCTACCCAAAGGCCTGAATTTCTGACCCAGGGAGCCATGAATTTCACAAGTTTGGCAGAACGCTTCGTGGACATCATAGCCATTACATGTAATTCATTATACCCCCCTTGCTGTAAAAGTAGAAAAGACCATTTTCTAATATTTAATTTTTAAATGAAATGCGCTGTATTGATACGTGTATATTGACCCAGCCCTTGCACCTGATCCCCTGACAAAGGGACCATGTACACACACAATTTTGGTAGAACGCTTTTTTCTCATATTTTTCAATTTTTTTTTTCAGTTTCCCTGCTTACCATAAACTTAGTGTCTTTGCTGCATGTCCAATGGTAGGGAATATATTTTGAAACTTGCATCATTGTTTACATTTTTTCCTATGATTTATGGTCTTTCGGAGGTTGGGGTCATGAATTTCAAAATTCATATTATACAGTATTATTGTTAAATAATAACATTTATGTAAACTTTATGAGATTTCTTTTAATGTGATTTATTAGTATGTATAGTGCCTTTTTGGGTTCAGCATCAGGGGTTACCCGCAATGCTTGTTGACCAATCAAATTTGTGGGTCAGTACGCGTGACAAGTTTCAGCGTCAATTTGGCGGACTTTAGTGTTCAGTGTAAACGAACAGAATTTATCGTCAGAATTATTATTTGTTGGCATTTTTTGTTTAATATGACGCCAAATTTTTATTTGTATTATTGTATTAAACTGGTATATCATTCAGTTTTAACAGGGGAGATTATCAGCTGAAGTGTAAAGATTTTTGTCGTAAATTTTATGCAAGTAGATTTCAAATAATCTCCCCTTATATTGGTTAACTTCTAGTAATTTAATAAAATGACTAAATTCGCAATACATGTGTTGTCTCATCTTTTAAGCTCCTAGTCAGATCAGAAAGTATTACATAAATTACATTTTTCTGCAGATTCTACACACCAAATATTGTAAAGATATCCCTTGCAGTTTCAGAGAAGAAGCCAAAATTCTTAAAAGTTAACGCAAGATGAGAGTTGATTAAAATGAACTCCCAAAACTTAAAAGACCACAACTCAAGCCTGGTACAAGTTTACAAGTGATTGGCAAACACATCATATTTGAAGTGTACTTGTCTCTAAGAGTAAGACATTTTTTTTTAAAATCTGCAATCAGTTCGTATAAGTACATAAAACACATGTGCCAGCACCCGTACAAAACTGTATAATTCTAATTTACAAAAGGACTAACAACAAAAATTAGCTGGTAAACTGACATATGATTGAGTTTGCCGCATCGTTCTTGTTGTTCCTTTGTATTTGTCTAGTAAAGTGAAGGTAGATAGTCTGTCTCGAAAATTAAATCATCTTCATGCAAGTACAGATGAAATATAAGTATACCAAATACTTCTGACAGACATTTGTTCATATCCAAGCATAACATTTCTCTTTGAGTTTTAGTTTTCTACTAGCATACATTGCTGGTAATTTTCTGCACTCTCAGGTTAAAGTATGCACCAATTCCACAACCGTTTTAAACAAGAGCTACACCGGTATTGTATGCATCTTTGATGAACGTCGTAGATTACTTCAGATACACATAATCAATACAGAAGACCGGCAACTGCATGCATTTGAAATTAAGACACCTTTTTAAAGAAGAAACCCACTATTTTGGGTTGAGAAATTTGTTTTTAGCGTTATGTTCCTTTACACGTTGTTAAAACATATTTGTTGTTATATAAAACCAACTTTTAGAGAGACACAGATCGGCTTTGAATTACCAGTAAATGCTCTGAGTTATCATTTCTTTGATCTTGATCTTCGGCATCGGCATTTTGAACACATACTGTCATTTTACAATATCACACTTTTATACATGTATCCTCTGCTGGAGGGGTACTAGTATATTTGGATCGCGTCAAACGTTTGCCCTTCGTCCAAAGCCAATGGGTTAACTTTCACGATACTTGGCAGAAAGCATTTTTTGAAGACAATTCAAGTTTGTAAAATTGAATAGTCACTATTTGTCAAAGAGGGATGATTATAACTATCAAAAATCTATTAGCATTTTAAATAATCTTCTTTTTTAAAGTCATTAGGTCCGAATGTTTTAATCTTGTTAAACTGGTTGGAAGCATTTAGTTCTGGTCATGTAGATATAAGTTCAAATCATTATTATTGAGGGTAGGTATGTGCTAAACTTTTGGTAATTTTTTTAATTATTATCAAATTATCAAAAATTATTAATATTGAAAAATTTTCACACACCATTGGGGCAGATAAATTAAAAAAAATGTGGAACCTCCTCAGATAGTATGAATATGTAATTTTGTTCAAATTATGATTAAAATCCTCAGAGGCACATGGGCCACAATGGTGGGGGTGTAAAAGTTTCAACATTAAATTTGAGATAATTTTTTTTATAGATATTTTATTCAAAAACTATTTGACCAGGAAGTGTGAGAGCATTCTCAGGAACTGAGCTTATTCAAATTACTTGGTAAGAGTGTGGTCCCGATAGAGGAATCTTAACATAGGAAGATATATTTCCTTAACATAGGAAAACATTAGTACAATATCTTTAGTACGTTTTTTTTTTCAAAATCAATATGGCCACAAAAGCTATTACTTTTGTGGAATCATCGTTAGGAAAAAGTGGATTCAGGTTTGTTAAAACATCAACTTTGGGAGTAGTAGGATGTGGCAAGCAGCTTACATATAATTTTTAAATAATGTTAACATACAAATATTAAAAAATGAGATCAAACTAAATATGATATACATGTACTGTACTTAATTGAGAAAATAGTTTGTGATACTAAAAGTTTATTTGATTGGAGTTATGACTATTGTTAATCAAATGACGGAAGTGGCTCCTGGGGATTTTTTTGTTTAAAAAACAATGCATCAATTCTGAAGGTGAAAATATAAATGCATATAAACTCAAACTGATGTTTAAAAAATTAATAGAAAGAATCTCCTTTCCAACATTGTTTATTCCAAAAAATTGAATTTTCGTGTGAAAATAATCAATGTTGACTTTCAACGTTTAGCGAATAGAAACAAAGCTATATATAATACGATCATAACAGCTGAAAAAATCACAAGACTAACAACAGCATAGTACATGCCAAGTAGTAACGATGGATTACCAAGTGCTTCTGCTTTCTTCCTTGTGCAAGGGTTTTGTTCTGCCAAAAGGGTAGTGGATGTATTATCTGTAAAAGAAAGTATTCAGAAAACTCGCTCATCTGCTTGCATATTGGCTCCGAAAAATATTAGTTGGATAGTAGTTGTATTATAGGTATAAAATAACTTTAAATATTTTTCTTATACCAAACTTTGGAATATTTAGCAATGACTTTGGGTGTAGATAATTTAATAGTTGAAACTCGAATAGTTTTCGACGTTGGAATTAAAATGCGAAAATTTCCTTAAATCAAATAAAAATCCCAATCAAAACAAATTAAAGTAATAAAAAGTAAAACCAGCAAAACTATTTATCTATGTCAGGCACATACTAATGCAACATCAAGTTGTTTAATATTTAAAAGTCATGCCAACAACTATGTGCAAACAATACATGTACGTACATACATGTAATACGTACATGTACATATTAATAAGGGTTTCAAGGTGATTCAAGTCCTATTCAACTCATAATGCAACTTCGAGTTGTTTAATATTTAAAAGTCATGCCAGCAACTATGATCGGTACATCTGTGCAAACAATATGTACATAATACGTACATATTAATAAGGGTTTCAATGTGATTCAAATCATAGCGACAGCTGCGACATAAAAATGAAATAAGCTATTTTATGTACGTTAACAAAGTATCCGAAACACACACACACACACATATGTCGGCATTCGGTTTGTGTGCTTTTGTCAAACCAAAAAAATGATAAGATAATAATAAAAATAAATCGCAGTATGAGTTACCTGATTACGTCGTCAATATGTCTTAACAATTACACATACCATATACATGTATTTTATCATTCATGCCAAAAAAAAAATAAACTTACACAATACTTAAAAAAGAATACCTTCTGATGCAAACTTTGAACATCCTGCTATATGATTGCATTGATCTTTGGTACAGTTGCATTTAAGTCGACATTCCCGACCATAGTACAGTTCAGGACAAGTTGTTCTACAGTTTTCCCCTATATAACCATCATTGCAGGCTTATAAAAATGAAAATAATCGGTCATTATTAAGAAAATGTCCTAACGTCAGAAATTGAAAGAAAACTTTTAAGTACCTGAACAACTTCTAAGAGTCTCATTCCAAACATATCCCAAGCAACATTTTGTTTTTTCGTCATGTCTAAATTTAGAAATATTTGTTTATATAAATAAAGCTTTCAATAAATCAATGTCCGTTAAGATGGACTTAATCATTTTTGATATGGAATACCGTACAGAGATTTGATGGCGGCATTTGTTGAATTTCTTATTGTATTCACGATATAATACACCCGGCTAATAAATGTCGAAGCCTTCTTATTACAGTAATATATAAAATTTACATATATAATGAATGCTAAAATAGTTTGGATAAGTAACCCCGAAAGACAAGATCATCATATTTTTATGTAGAAGTAACACTTTTAAAAGTAAAATTTTAATTCGAGTACATTTTCTTGAATGTCTTAAGATATTTGAAGGCTTTTTGTGGGTACCTCTTTTACTAAATGTTGCAACATTGTCATATATTTTACAAGGCCCCGTTTTTAGTGTGTGTGTGTGTGTGTGTGTGTGTGTGTGTGTGTGTGTGTGTGTGTGTGTGTGTGTGTGTGTGTGTGTGTGTTCGTCTATATACACTTCTGAGGTATTATCTCTGTTTACACACCAACAGACTGAGGTATGTGTTGATTAGCGAGGTACTTTTTCCGTAACCTCGGAATGTATACCTCATTTTTTACGTGCTCAGCTTGTGAAGATTGCGTGGTTTAAATTTAGCATATACCTCTTTAAGACGTCAGATGGTTGGCAGGTGTGTGTTCTACAAATTTCGAATCATAATTTGTCATTTTTTCCTCAAGCACACACTTTCTCAATCGAAGCCTCTGATTGGCTGAAATTTTGATTGGTTGTTCAACATTATTCGGAAACTATCTCGCTTTACTCGATAGTCTCGGCCATTTTGATTTGATGACATGGTGGCATAAATGACATTTAGCAGGTAAGTATCAGTAGAATACCTAAACTAAAGGTTTTTTTCAAACAGAAAGATATTCAATGTATAACATGTAGGCCGTAAATGCTTATATTAATGAAATGAAAATGATTGGCAACCAACAGGCATATCTATTTTACCGTCTATTTTACCGTCAAAATTAGGTCAAATTACGTTTTCTAGATTTTAGGTAGTTATTTATAGGTAATATTGATTGCGGGTTTTTAAGAATATGTCTGATATTGGATAGATAGATATTATTAAAATGATTGAATATGTTAAAGATACTAAATAGAATTCATTATCGTTTGTTGGATGTATATATTTTTGGAGACCGGTTTGAAGTGAACCAAAGTTGACATAGTCTGATGATGGTATGAGTTATAAATTGTGAGGTATTGAGTCATGTGATTTATTTTTATCCAATGGGATTTTCATAATGGAGGATATTGTACTGTTTCTGATACTCATATTTTCTGTTCTTTGTCTTTCATTTGGAACTTTAATCGGTGTTTTTCTCCTATTATTTACAGTATCTAGAAGGTGGACTGCTTTGTTTTTATCTTGGAATCGTGATTTGCAATAGGGAACAATCTGATTGGTAATGGTATGTGTTAAACTATTTATTACCCGTGAACTTTATTTAATTTTAAAACAGGAAGTTTGCAGGCAAGGCAGCCATTAACCATGTGCTTTGCATTGAAGATTAATTTGATCAAAATAATCCACTAAAAATGATCAG
Organism: Magallana angulata; assembly: GCF_025612915.1. Classification (NCBI taxonomy): domain Eukaryota; kingdom Metazoa; phylum Mollusca; class Bivalvia; order Ostreida; family Ostreidae; genus Magallana; species Magallana angulata. The sequence goes on from NC_069115.1 coordinate 35,157,614, forward strand.
ATATGTATAGATGATGGCTTCTACAAAGTTTGCCAAGTCTGTTGGCTATATTTTGACCAAAAAATATTGCGTGTACGATGAAGTGAATGTATTTAGCCTACACAAAAGGATTGATTATGTGCCAGTCTTTGATGTTTATGATGAAGTTTTCAGAATATATTTGTTTTCATTAGAGGATGCTATGAAAATTATTGATTTTATTAAGAGTAGAAATTTTACTGCAGTATTTGTAAATTTTGATTGAAGCTGTAGGAATCTGAAAGGTGGGTTAAAATATCTTCATTTTTGACATGTTATTGTTGATGTATGGTACACATAAGGATATTATATGCGCCCTCCAATGTTTCATAAAAATCTATCAAAAACACTATTTTTATGTATAATATGCATTTATAATTTGACAAAATGGAATGTGGTTTCTTTTTTTAATTTCAACCTGATTATGTGTATCTAGACAAATTATGTTACTAATCAAGCTTATGTTTCCAAATGCATATAGTTACGTCATTTGTATCTTTCTCCTATAATATACTGTGTCAAGAGATGGACTGCATTGTTTTTATTATGCAGTTGTAATTTACTATACATTGTATTTGACGTGTTGAGGAGAAATGCTTACCAAGTTATTTACCCCTCAATTTCTTTGATATTACAAGTATATATCACAGTACGATGCTTGCTAGCAGCCATGAGGCATGTGTTTCTGTGTTTGAAAAAAAAGCAGTTTTAATATCTACTGCCAGGGGGATCATGATGAGTTTTAAATGTTCTTCTGGCTTGCTTTTTTTGCAAAGTTAGACTTAACCATTAGGCACATAGCATCATAAAGGGTTTAGCCCCCCCCCCCCCCTCCCCCACTTTTTCTCGCCGGAAATGTAATTTGTAATTGTTCCTAAATTTACCTTGAAAGAGTAAGAAGTTTGAGTAATAGGCATACTAGCCCCCCCCCCCCCCCCCCCCCCCCACACACACACACACGATTAGGAATTTTTTTTTTTTTTGGGGGGGGGGGGGGGGGGATTTGGGTAGGGAAATTTATTTTCGGAAGTATAGGTATACCCCCCTCCCCCCTCCTTCCACGGATTAGGATTTTCATGATTTTGGAAATAAGGATTTTTCCCCAATATTTCTGAGGATTGGTCTGCCCCCCCCCCCCCCAAACTTTCAATTTGCTTCCGACGCCAGTGTAATCTAAATTTTATTGGATATAATATTTACTCATTTGCATTTTATTCCAAATTTCTTTTAGTTGACAAAAATCGTGGGTCAGGTAAAAAAAATCCCATAGAAATTCAATGGATTAAATGATATTTTGTTGTATAAATTGCATACTGTTACATGTAATGGTAAAATTTTGTCTTCGGCTCATCATCCATGCGCGGATCTAGAGAAGGGTGGGGGTCCGGGCCCCCTCTGAAATTTGCAAAAAAAAAAAAATACTTTACATTATATCACGGGTTCGATTTTTAAATAAATGGCGCGAGCCACCCCACCTTCACTCCGGATTTTTTTTTTTTTTGGATCCGTGCCTGTCATTAATTGATTTTAGAAAATCACAAAAGTCCAAATGACATCGACCGAAAAGGCCAGAGGTAGAAATAACTCACCACCAATTATGTCTGGATATCATGTTTGTTTGCATATATAAAAAAAATTCATCCTGATATGATTTTGTGATAGACATGAATGGGGGGGGGGGTGGGGGGGGGGGCTTTTTCATCCGGGTATCGACTCGTGTGAATTTTTTATCCAATGAGATTTCTTGTAACGGAAGATAACTTTAATGGATGACATGAGCCTGCTCTCGGTCTTTTGAGTTTTCCTTCTATTAAAAAGATTGACGTTGGATACTTAGTTTTATAGGTAATTATAGCATATACAGTGTAATGTAATTAAGGTACTACATATATGCAGTTAATTAACTTTTTAAATAGAAATTATTACATGTTTTGACAGGAATCAACCATGTGCTTCTTCGTGTGTTTGATTTTTTAAAAAATTTATTTTGTGCCAAGGATTATAAGGATGTCTTTAAAAGCCTTTCCCATTTCCAAGTCTGTTGGATTTGTATTGACAAAACGATATTGTATATATGATGAACTTATTGCCTTTTGTTGTCAAAAGAGAATTGATTTTATGCCAGAATGCGATGATCACGAATATTATGGGGTTTTTAGAATTCATTTGTTCTCATTGGAAGATGCTTTGCATGTCATTGAATTTATCCGGAGAAGAAATTTGAATGCAGTGTTTGTAAATATGTTATGAAGCTGCACTGTGCCTAATGGAAAGGTATAACTTGAAAGGTGTGTTCAGCAGACTGATTGCTAGAGAGCACATGCCAAAATTTGTTTTGCATGTGTGGAAATTTTGGCAAGTCCTCAGTCTCACTGTGCTGATTGTGGGTGTCTCAAGATTAATTTTGTGAAATCATATCGGTAATATGAAGAATAATTTAAATCGATTTCTCTTTAGAAGAAATATATTTTTTACCTCTCATTGTAGACATGAATTTATTGTAAAAAAGTCATCTAAAAAACATAATTTGCAGCTAGGTTAATGACGGAAAGAAAAAATATTTTATGTGCAAAAAAACTGTATTTGAAATTTGGACTGCCTGCTGGGTACATTTGAACTGAACTTGCAGTAAACACATGTTATTATGTAGTTGGTATTACAAGGAGTGATTTAAATGTAATTATTTTTAAAATTTTTATCTTTTTAGAAATTGAGTTTGATAATGGAAACAAGAAGGAAGAGAAAAGGTATGCATAGCATGTTGTAGTACGTACTAGCTGCCGATGTCATCGATTAGTAAGCTTATTAAAATTGTGTTTGTAAGATTTCAATTACGTGGATCTTGAAAGGGGAGGGGGGGTCTGGACCCCCCATTAATTTGCAAAAATAACAAGCATTCTGAGAGTATTGCATGAGCAATACACGTCCCCTACTGCAGGGCTCAACATTAACGCTTGTCCGGTACCAGTTAAAATAATATACGGACAAGTGAATAGTGCTTGCCACTTGTCGGACTCGACAAGTGCATTTTTATGTAAAGAAGTCTCCAACATTTTAGAAAGTAAAGAAAGTTTTGTGATAAGTTTATCCGTAGTCCCGTTATAAGTTTATCGATTAGTTATTTTGAATTTGGATCCCAACTTCAAATTGAAATGCAATTGAGTTACTCTTGATCAGGATTGAAGTTCACTTATTACAAACAACTTTCAATATTGAACTGTAAAGGTGTGGATCTTAGTTCTTAAAAAGTACCAAACACACATTATCAAAAAGAAAGGAAGAACAGGTAGCAAGGATAAACTTAAGGATTTTGGAAAAAAATGTAATTTATATTAGGTTTCATTCATTATTGATAGACTATGATGACTTTCCATGTTTAGTTTAAAAAACAGCTGAGAAATCAATATAAGAGTTACATGTACCCGGTATTTTAAAACCTGATGCTAAATTTAAAATGTCTTGTAATTTGCCATGACAAAGCTACAGCTGACAAATCATGTTTTTATTAATGTTATATATGGAACCAATACATTTAGGAAAGACACTTTAAGTTTCCATTTAAGAAGTCAGGTTATTAATTATGGCAAGAATAATCAATAAATGACTTTATTTTAGTAATACAGAACTGTAGTTGACAAGTTGACAATATTTGATCTTTAATATTGAAAATTTTTTGGACAAGTGAAGTTGAAGTTCGAACAAGTAAATATCTTGGGCACTTGTTCGAATGGACAAGTAGGAAAAAAGTTAATGTAGAGCCCTGTACTGGTTTGTGGAAATTGTGAAAACAATGCTCTGTTATGCAGAATATCGAACCCGAACATTAAAAAATTGGAATAAAAAATTATTTTCTCGAAAATATGTCAACCAGACGCTACCAAAGTGTAAACTTGATCTGTAGTTGGACATTTTGAAGCTGTTCAGCAAATTTCATATTATTCCTCAAACGCCTAAAGAAAAAAAGTGTGGAAAACTGAAGTGGGACATGCAGACAGACGGACGGACAGATGGACTGACGGATGCAGAGGAAAGCTATAGTTCCCTCCAGTGAAAACCGGTAGGGGACTAAAAACAATTACTCATGACTGTATATTATGTCACAGGTTCGATTTTTTTTTTTGAAAGACACAGGAAAAAATTTGGATCCGGGCTTGTTTCAGCTGTTCGGGCATTTTAGTTATTTATAAAATGAAGATTTAATCTAGTACATAGGAAATATCACATTTAATTACTTTGATACATAAACATGGCAAAAAATAAATGAGATCTTTATAAAGATGTATCATGATGTATTTATAAATGTTTGTAGAGGTAGAGAGCAGAAAGACTGAGTTACATAAGTTGGTTACTTATGTTAAAGGTAAGTAAAGTGTAGATTACTATAAACATGGCCGAATTAATCTCAATAATTTTTTAAAGTCTGGAAATTAGATTTTCTTTTAAAGTACTGTAAAATTGATCCCTATATACTGCTTCGGTGCCACCATGGGCCTTTATTAATATGCAGTGAATTAATTAAGGCTCGATCCCGTCTGATTACTTAATTATAATAATTAGAGTTTTTGGTCTCTCAGTTTATGTTAAAATTGGTGCATGGTTCCGAAACAGTCGTTTTTGTGTGTCACTGTTTAATCTTGCCACCTATTTTGTATCTCTACTGTCTTTGATGTTACTTGAGAGTTGGGTTTGTTTCCAGGTCAGATTGTTTTTTGCAAATGGAAACATGGAATCTGGTGGCCTGGTTTTGTAGAAGAGGTTTTGGGGGAAGATGTATATAAAATTTCCTTCTGGGAAGAAGATGAAATGTAAGATTTTCTTTTTTTAAAGCAATATATATACATCTCTTTTTTTATTATTATTAAAAATATACGTTAAAATTGGGTTTTGTTATCTGATATTTCTAAAATAAAAAAAATTATTTCAGACAATTATATGCGTAGAAATTCATAATCCAATGCACCAAGGAAAATATAGACTGTCAAAAATTTTCTGCATATTAAAGGAGCATTGTCACAATTTTCATCAAAATTTTTGAATGCAGGAACAGGGTATTTTAATTTCTCAACCTAATTTCAAGAGTCAGAAGTTAAGTTATATGCAAGATACACACTTTGAAGTCTTTGTGATGTAAACGAGGATTTGTATGAATAACCTGATTTTAACTTAAAAGCAATTAATGGTCAAAAATGCAAAAAAATGTACATTTATGTTGAAACAAATTAGTAGATAAATAAATTCTGCTTAAAAGAAGGTATGATTGGTATATCAAAATATGTTAACAAAAACATGGCACAATGGATCAAGGCGGAATTACTTTATAAATATTTTGTTTTCCATGTCTCTAGGATTACTTGTAATGGCAAGCTGAATCTTCGAGAGTTTCAAAGCAATTCAAATTTAATCGCTTCAAGCTTGAGTAAATATCTTTGGATTATATTAAGGTTGTTTTTGTTCAAAACATTTTAATTTGAAACAAGTCCAAGAGATGGATTTTCTTAAATAATTATTTAAGGGAGTATGGGACACTTCCAAAGTATTTGTGATGTTTTTCCTAACAAAATAAACAATAAAATTATTTGTTACTAAATTATATATTTTTTCTTTCCAATTACATATACCTAACGGCATAGTGCAATCAGTTAGCGTGTAAGCTGCGGAACTGGAAGTCATGAGTTCGAATCCCCGCTTGGATTTTTGATATAATTTTAAAATGAAATTTTAGATGTATTATTTTGGTCAACAAATGTAAATTTTGAAAATTTTAAACCAAGGAATGTAATTAAATTATAATGTACCTTTATTCACATAAGCATTACCTAGTGTCCCATACCACCCTTAATAGTGATAAATACTGTAATTACCAAAATAATCCAACAAAACTCTTCTTTAATTGCCTTGAAGGGATCTAAGTTTTAGAAGAGTTTTTACAGTTATACTTAAGTTTCAGTTTTCTCAATAGCCTGGCAATTATGACAGTTCATCGCGACAACCGGACATAAATTAAACAATATTCATTTTCATTTTCCAATTACAAATTAAATTAACTTCAATGTTCAACTAAACTAAAACATTGAAGTTAATATAAATTGTAATTGAAAAAAGAAAAAAGAAATATGTATAGGCTATGGGGTACAATTTCATTTCTTTATATCAAGAGTGGTACATACTGTAAACCAATTACCAGGTATTACCTTTTTATTCCAGGATTATTGCTTAGAAACCTAATTATAACTTATTTATCCGATTTGTATTAAAAAAAAATTGGCATTAATTTAGTAAAAATATAAAATTAGTCACATCATATCTATTTAGATTTATCAATATATTATTTTTCTTAAAAAAAAATTATTTGCTGTCTAATATAATAAAATAATAGTTTGCCATCTGATTTTCTGCCAGTGTACCAGGATGATTTTAATGATATTAGTGTAACCTCATATTTCCTGCTATTAGCCTAACCCGCATAGGAATGGTGTGTCAACAATGCTTAACATGATCAACTTTAGCTCTGTAAAAATCACTCACTTGCTGAATGCAGGAGATTTTTGTCTCTCGAATGGGATATGGCTCTATGCAGAATATTTGTTCAATTTTAACAATTTATGGGTAGAGTTTTGCGAAACGCAGGAGGGTTAACAGGTCAGCTGATAAACTGTTTATCTATAATAACATGATTAATGAACAACTAGCTCATGACAAGTAAAATATTTAAGCAGGGGTTGCTCGCAGATATTTATTCCATATTGCTGATAATGCTTTACAGTATATACCATTCTTGAGTAAACTTTAACATGTATTAAGAGATACGTCGTTATTTGAATGTTGGTATTATATAACCCCATACACTGTTTTGTTGTTGTTTTTTTTTTCTACTAATGCATGCTTTGAAAAGAAGGCAAGGTAGGACAATGATCAAGAAAAATTCAACTGAAGTGTAACAGCGAACTTAATTATTGTCTGAATCAGCTCATATATTCGATATTCAAGTTGTAAAACTGTAAAGCAACATAAATTAATTTGTAAGTGAAATTTTCATTAGAATTAGAACCATCAAGTCCTATGCTGTTCTTATGGGAATGTGGTAAAGAACTGTGAAATTGATCTTCCTAAAGAATGATACATGTAAATTAATGATATGACTGATCGAGTTTAAAGAAAGTGCGAATTGTTTAGAACTGATTTTTTTAAAGATTAATTTAAAAGAAATTTTTAATGCATGAAACGAAAACACATTGTTCACTTTTGTTTCTTCAAGCTTGATTTTAGTAATCTTTGTTCACTATATACATGTACACTCAAACTAAAACAATTTACTTTTCCTCTGTATATGTCCCTATGCACATGCAAAAAAAAATCATTACAATATGTCTTAATCATTTCAGAAAAACTAAGAAGTCCAAGACACTTAAAAGAGAAGTATTTGCAGGACCTTAAGCAAGCCAAATCAATACAAAACAGTAATAGTATGTGCATTCCTTTGGAGACTGATAATGCAGATTTAGAATGTACAGTTTTGTTTACTACTTTGCTTTCTATTTTGATTGATAGGTCTGGATACATCACCTGCAAAAATTAGTGTTGTTGATGCTTTAAAGTTGATAGATGCTGACTGTGTGTCTGAAGAAAATTATACTACTCGAAGGTATTAAATTCTTTGTTTTAAACAATGTTTGATTCCCAAAAATTTGATCAACTCTTTTAAAATTACAAACAGAATATTGATTTAATATCCTAAGAAGACAGTTCTAATTAATTTTCAGCCAAAAAAAAAAAATTGGAAAAAAAAATTACTTTAATACTTGTAACTGTGAAGCATAAAACATTGTATATTTAATTTTTGGTTTAGTAGGGTAGAAGAAGTGTCCCCAGAAATTGTTGACAGTGTTGAGGAAGTTGTGTCAGACGACGGATCAAAGGTCAGCACAATAGACAACATCATTTGTTTGTTTTAAATCTTTGTAATGTGTGTTTGTGTGTCAAATGCTATACAGACAATAGAATGGAAACTTTAATCGCATTAAATTGATTTTCTTGTTAGAACCTCTCTGGTTATTCAGAGCACAGTAGAAATTGTTCAAACACAGCAAAAGACAAGGAGAAGGCAGAGAGAGGTGAACATGGAAGTACTGGTAAGTATTTTTACTTAGTGTACATATTAAAACTGTTAATGCATAGTGAATACATGTGTGTGTACATTGTAAAAGCTAAGAATGCATAGTGAGATACACTTGTATAGATAATGGATTGGAGGTACATGTATATATGTGTGTACATAGTACAAGATGATAATACATAGTGAGGTACATGTGTGAATACATAGTACAAATTGATAATACATAGTGAGGTACATGTGTGTATACATAGTAAAACTGATGATACATAGTGAGGTACATGTGTTTATACATAGACAATAGTAAAAATTGATTATACAAAGTGAGGTACATGTGTATATATATTAAAACTCATAATACATAGTGATCGAGGAACATGTGCACTTGTACATAGTACAGTCCTATTAGACATAGTAGGAAGTATTTATAGGTATATGGTGTAATCTGATCATAGTCATAATGAAGTACATGTAGCTATTTGTACATATTTTAATCTGATTACCAATTGAGAGGTACACATTTGTTTGTACTTGGGTAAATCTTGAGAATGCATAGTCAGGTAAATGTATGTGCATGCAATCTTATGGAGACTGATAAATAAATAAAAGCAGATTAAGAATATAGTATTTTACTGCAATTCTTTCTACTTTGATTAATAGGTCTGGATACATCACCTGCAGAAATTAATGTTGAAGATTTTTTAAAGTTGATAGATGCTGACTGTGTATCTGAAGAAAATAATGCTACTCAAAGGTAAATTCTTTGTTTTAAACAATGTTTGATTGCCAAAAATTGGATCATAATTGTAGCATTAAACATTGTATATTTAATTTTTGGTTTAGTAGGGTAGAAGAAGTGTCCCCAGAAATTGTTGACAGTGTTGAGGAAGTTGTGTCAGACGACGGATCTAAGGTCAGCACAATAGACAACATCATTTGTTGTGTTTTAAATCTTTGTTATGTGTGATTGTGTGTCAAATGCTATACAGATGATAGAATGGAAACTTTAATCGCATTAAATTGATTTTATTGTTAGAATCTCTCTGGTTATTCAGAGCACAGTAGAAATTGTTCAAACACAGCAAAAGACAAGGAGAAGGCAGAGAGAGGTGAACATGGAAGTACTGGTAAGTATTTTTACTTAGTGTACATATTAAAAACTGATAATGCATAGTGAATACATGTGTGTGTACATTATAAAAGCTAAGAATGCATAGTGAGATACACTTGTATAGATAATGGATTGGTGGTACATGTATACATGTGTGTACATAGTACAAGATGATAATACATAGTGAGGTACATGTATATATGTGTGCACATAGTACAAGATGATAATACATAGTGAGGTACATGTATATATGTGTGCACATAGTACAAGATGATAATACATAGTGAGGTACATGTTTATATGTGTGCACATAGTACAAGATGATAATACATAGTGAGGTACATGTATATATGTGTGTACATAGTACAAGATGATAATACATAGTGAGGTACATGTGTGTTTACAAAGTAAACTGATGATATATAGTGAGGTAAATGTGTGTATACATAGTAAAACTGATGATACATAGTAAGGTACATGTGTGTATACATAGACGATAGTAAAAATTGATTATACATAGTGAGGTACATGTATATATGTGTGCACATAGTACAAGATGATAATACATAGTGAGGTACATGTATATATGTGTGTACATAGTACAAGATGATAATACATGGTGAGGTACATGTATATATGTGTGTACGTAGTACAAGATGATAATACATAGTGAGGTACATGTATATATGTGTGCACATAGTACAAGATGATAATACATAGTGAGGTACATGTGTGAATGCATAGTACATGGTGTAATCTGATCATTGTCATTATGAAGTACATGTAGCTATTTGTACATAGTTTAATCTGATTACCAATTGAGAGGTACACATTTGTTTGTACTTGGGGAAATCTTGAGAATGCATAGTCAGGTAAATGTATGTGCATGCAATCTTATGGAGACTGATAAAATAATAAAAGCAGATTAAGAATATAGTATTTTACTGCATTTCTTTCTACTTTGATTAATAGGTCTGGATACATCACCTGCAGAAATTAATGTTGAAGATTTTTTAAAGTTGATAGATGCTGACTGTGTATCTGAAGAAAATAATGCTACTCAAAGGTAAATTCTTTGTTTTAAACAATGTTTGATTGCCAAAAATTGGATCAACTCTTTTAAAATTACAAACAGAATTTTGATTTATTTATATCCTAAGAAGATAGTTCTAATTGATTTTCAGCAAAAAAAAAAAAACTTGGAAAAAAAGAATTACTTTAATACTTGTAACTGTGAAGCATAAAACATTGTATATTTAATTTTTGGTTTAGTAGGGTAGAAGAAGTGTCCCCAGAAATTGTTGACAGTGTTGAGGAAGTTGTGTCAGACCTTGAATCTAAGGTCAGCACAATAGACAACATCAATTTGTTTGTTTTAAATCTTAATTGTGATGTGTGTTTGTGTGTCAAATATGCTTTGATAATGATAGAATGGAAACTTTTATTATGTCTCCCAAACAAAGTTTGGACACGTATTGTTTTTGTAGTGTTCTTCTTCTTTTTCTTCTTCTTCTGGGTTGGTCAACCAATCTTTGGGGGGTCAAAGAGGGTTGGGTCTAACATTGAATCCTATGGGAAAATTTATACACTATATTGTAAATGACTATAGCTTGAAAACCAATAAAGATATTGACATGGAGTCTTCAGATGCTTATATTGAGTGTTTTAGACAATATGTGGGGTACATTAGGTCTGGCTCCTAGGGTTATCCCCACCCCCAAGGAATGGTAAAATACTTAATACTGTTGACATCCCTTCCCCTCCACTTTATGTATTCTTGTTTCCTTTGCAATGGAGCATCAAATGGTATATACCGGTAGGTCATGACCTGCTGGGGTGGTTCCGTCCTACTTGAAACAGGAAGTGCCCTAATATCTCTAAAACCGTTTAGATCCATGCCCACAAACCATATGTATTCATGTTCCTTGTGTATAAGGGCATATCAAATGATTTATTGATTAACACCATGCAAGGTGGTTCCGTCTCACCTGACACAGGAAGTGCCTAAATATCTAGACATAATGAATTTAGTCTTATTCTTCTGATTGCCATGCTTTGTTTGGAGACTTTATAATAGGTCTGCCTTGCTTTGTTCGGGAGACTTTATAATCGCTCTGATTATAATTACATCTTGTTGTCATTAAATTTATTTTCTTTTCTTATTAGAATCTCTCCAGTTATTCAGAACACAGTAGAAATTGTTCCAACATAGCAAAATACAATTGGAAGGTAGAAAGAAGGGTATATAGAAGTAAGTATTTTTAATTGCTGTAATATCGGGCAAACTTTATTTACTTACACCGCTTACACTGTGTACTTCTTTCTTAATCAAGTGCATGGGTGTAGACTTTCGGTGTACACCCAGTGTACACTTTCCTTACACCAAATTTAGTGCATGTATTGAACGGTGTAACACTGTTTCCAATATGGCAGAAAGATGATGTGATTAGAAATTTGACAGATGAATTTATGTAATATAATGAATATGAAAATGCATTTTATCATTTAAAGTTGATTTCTGTATCAGAGCAATGATGTTTGATAAAATTATGTTTTTAAAGATAGTTTTTGACAAGTAATTTCTTGTTCTTTAAAATTTTTCTCATTTTTGAAATAAAATCTGTATCAGAACGACAAGAATGAGATTTTTATAAAGTAAAGACATAAAAAAGAATCAAGCATACCTCATAATTTTATAGCTACAAACTTGCCGTCAGCATTTGGTCAGATTTCTATATTATTTATTTACATGGTTTTATTAAATGCATGTGTTTGATAACCAAAAAATATACAGAGGAATATTGAACAAAAAAGCAAATTCTTCCTGAAAACTGCATTGTTTAATCTAAACTACACCACAAAATCCACTTGATTATATTATTACAACTTTTTACACCGGTGTACACTGATGTACACTTACTTTGGCTCAATCAAGTTTGCACATCAAAAGCTGATAATGCACACTGAGGTACATGTGTGTGTATATAGTAAAAGTTAACAATGCATTGTAATGTACATGCGTGTGTGCACATAATAAAAACTGATAATAAAACTGATAATCTTTCTCTTAGCTCTATTATTCAATCTTTTTTTTTATTCAATCGTCAATCCATGGCAAGTCCAGTTTTTCAGGCGTCGAGCTAATGCTCGGCAGCCTTCTAGCAGTCGTCTGGATTGGCAATGGTCCAAAAATTCATGCTCCGCACCGCCTTTTAAATACGCATAAGAAAAAAGTTCCTCAAAGTATTAAACGTATTACAGGATGTTTATTTCATTTATTCAGCTACATTGTGTACAAAAACCCAACTTTGCCTCAGAGTCTCTGGTTATTGACAACTCATTGCATAAGCATAAATTTGCTTAATCAATAAATGGCAGATGAATACAATGAGGTGTAAACGTTTATTCACTAAATATTATTTTCGTTTATCGCTTACATTTGAATTGGAGACCGTGCCCGATAAAAATAAAATTTGATATGTAAATTTATTTGTTACCAGGCATGGTCTCCAAAATAAATAAGCGATAAACGTATATTGTGATTTTGTTGCAATAAATAAACACGATTATGAAGTATTTTAGATAGCAGGTGTTGTGGATTTATTTGTAAACAACCATACCATAGGTAATCTTGTTTCAATCGGGAATTGAAATTAATAAAAGTATGTTTTATTATTTTAATTAGGGATACACTGTTAAGGTATTCAAATTATGAACCTTTTAAAATTGTTCAGGAATATAAAGCAGAAAGAAAATCATTTATTTGTTAACTTTGAATTGTTTTTGATTTTTGTAATCATTATGAGTTATTGATTTTTAAACGCATCACTACCTATTTTATAAGGAAATATAATGAATTTTTTTTTGTGTCCATTCCGGCCTTTGATTTTCTTTTTACAGTGATCACTGAATACTACAATATTTGTGAATATACATGGAGATCTATTTTGATTTTTTGATTTTTGGTTGATAGATATTGGAAAAATTACTGTGATTAAGAAGGATAACAATTTAGGAGCAACTTGTTCTTTGGGGGATGATGAAGAATGTGTCATTGGAAGGTATAGAATATGTTGATTTGACTGTTCAGCAATTTAAAACATATTTAAAATGGCAAACATTGGTTACAGTAGAATTTTTTCCAAGCCAACAATAAATGGAAAGAAAATGTGTTGGATTAAGTACTATAATGCTATACTTAAATTTATTTGTATGCTGTCAGTGATTTGAGTAATATGTACTTTACATTTTAGTGCATAGAAATACTGACTTAAAGCAGTTTAAAGTGGCACTACAGGTCAGGTTGCCAAAAGTCATTTTAAAATAATTTCCTCAAAATGTTTACTAATTTTGTTGCAATATTGAAATTATAAACTTTGCGGAATTACCATATTTTCAAAGTTAAAGATTCCCATTTCATTGTTTAATTCAATAATAAAGACAGTCTGGCATGTAAATATTGCAACATATGTCAACACATCCGGATCCTATGTAAATATTTCAGGATGACTTGTACCCATTAAGCACAGGCTTGTCATCTATTTAAAAACCTTGTCGTTCACCTTGATATGATTGGCTACTCATAACGTAAACAAACATAATTCCGGACACCTAACACATAATTATGGGCTTATCATTAACATTTGATGGTTCTAACCTTCATTACATTAAAATTTTCTATATGCTTATCAATCTGTACATTCAAAAATGATTGACAAAAATATGGTAAATTGGTCTGTAGTGTCTCTTTATTTTAATTTTTTTTCAATATAGTCCAATCTTGTTATCTCAAACCTCACTGGACCAATGAAGTGTTATATATTGAAAAAAATCTAAAAAGTGATTGGGACTTTAAACTTCATTTGGATAATCCATGGTAAATGAGACACCATGTTCATGATAATAATTAAAGTTTAACTTAATTGTAGTTTTAATAATCTTTATTGGTTTGCAGTGGAAGAGAATGCGATATTGAAGTGTCCCTCAAAAATGTTGACAAGATTCATGCAGTTGGAAGATCAAAGGTAATATATACTAATACATGTCAGTTTATCATTGCATGCATATTTCTAAGTTATCTTATTTGACATACATGTTTTTTTTCATAATATTTTGAGCAGTAAGTTTTGCCCTAAGTTGATTTTTTCTATAATTTCACTTCTTAAAGAAATAATGTGATCTACAAATTCCTCACCCTGAACGTGTCTCAAATTCTTTATCTGATCTAATTATTCTTTTTTTTTAAGTATCAACTTTTGCAATTTTTCAGGCTCACTTAACAAATTATAGCAAAAGCTTTCCTGTTGTTCTCAATGGAAAACCAGTTGAAATTGGCCAAGAATTGAATGATGGAGATATGCTGATGATTGGTGGCAGAAAATTTCTGTTTAATTATGAAAAAAGTGAGTGCATTGCTATTTTCATTCTTTTCAATATATGATAATCACTATGAAATCATGAAGAAAGTATTAAAAATGGATTTTGTACAATATGGCTTTTCTAAAAGTAGTTAGTACTTAATGGGTAATTATAAACTCGCAGTATAATGAAACTGAGGTTCTAAATGAGTGTTTATTTAGGAAACGCTGTCAGTGTATAGTGAGATACATTGTTTGTATAGGAATTAAGCACTGACTGTGCATAGTGAAGTACATGTGTATAAATATGGTAATGTCTTTCAGTGCATAATGATGTCCAAATGTAAAACTGTTTGTAAATATATCTCAATTTTAAGTCACCAAGACACAAATGATATTGTCCAACTATCATGTATTTAAATATCCCCAGATTCATGCTCACTTTATTGATTTATATTCTATAGTTAAATTTAAATAATCATATATGAAATCTGAACAGTAAACAGCATATGACTTGGCAACTACAGAGAATAGGAGCATGAATCACTTGAACAGTCTGATGAGTATTAAGACTAATTCTATGTAAGAATCAAGGAAATGAGAAGGGGTCTGGCCACTCAATGTCACAGATTATCTTGATTTTCATTGTGTCATCTTCAATTACACTATCTTACACAATTTTGACCTTTGAACCAAAATTCTTAAAAGAGGTCATGTTAATGTAAAACTGAACTCTTAAATAGGCATGTACGATATTTTTGATAATACATGTACAAGCTAGGATATTTGCACTGGGAAATTCTTGTACCCTTGAAATTTGCAATCATAAGTTTCAGGTTTACTGCATAGACCTGTGAGATTATTGTAAGTTTCTTTCAGTTGGTAGCTTACTTTCCTGCATTTAATGTAAAGTCATTTTTTCACTACCAAGAGTTGTATAGCATATGCTGTTGTGTAGACAGACTGGTAACACTGAAAAGGGACTAAGTGACTTACTATATATAGGGGCCCCCAGATAAAGAAATTGCAATTTAATATGGCAGATACCAAGTGTGTTCAGCTTTAACAAGCTTAAGAAATGTGCCATGACCTTGTGTACATAGTGAGACTTACGCAGTATGATATAATTGATATTTAAGGTTCTAAAGCTTCCAATATGTGATCAAAATATGTTAACATGTTTGTTATGCATATAAACAGTTGAACTTCGGTATCTCGAACACCGATATCTCGAATACAATGGATATGCAAAGTGATTTTTAGGTCCCAAACACTTAAACTTTAAGTATTTTGTACTTGATATCTCGAATACTAGGATATCTTGAAGTTTTTAACCAGTCCCATCTAGTTCGTGATAACGAGGTTTGACTGTATTTTATATATTTCGCAAGTTTATGTTTGTTTTGTATTTGATATTTAATTATTAAAAGCCACCAATTGCTTACTACATCCTCTTCATTATTTTTAGGACTTGAGAATTATTCAGAAGATTCAGAGGGTTCAGATGATTCAGAGAGTTCAGAAAATTCAGAGGAATCAATGGAGTGGTCAGACCCTGAAGATCCCGATTATGAGATGGACAGTGATGCAGGCAGTATGACATCTGAAGAGTGTAGTGAGAAAAGACAGGAGGAAGAATATGAATGTGTTTCAGATTCAGAATCTGATATTATCCCTTATACAGCATCTTTTCAAATCATAAACCAGGATGACAAAGTTAGTTCAACATCTGACTCAAATTCAGCAACTAAACAACAAAAGCGAAAAGTTGAGGACTCAAAAACTGAAATTATTTCAAGCAGCGTTGATGAAGAAGTAGATGTTCAGCACTCAAGTAACAAAAGGGGGATCCGTATCTGGGACAAAGTACACTATTGTTTTTACTGCCAGAAAGAATATACTAACATTACAAAACATTATTTAGGAGTGCATGCAAAAGAAAAAGAAGTACAACATATCGAGTCGTATCCATTGAAATCAAAGGACCGAAAACATGCTCTTCTGAAACTAAAAAACTCTGGAGATTATCAGCACAATTGCAGTGTTTTAAAATCAGGACATGGAACTCTTATAACGTATACGAGAAACTGGAATGATGCATCTGCTGAGAAGTTCTTGCCTTGTCAGTATTGCTTGGGGTTTTTTCTGAAATCTTGTCTGTGGAGGCACATTAAAAATTGTCCTTTTGCCCCTGATGAAAGAAAACCGAAATATAGAAAGGTTTCATCCCAAGCCTCACTTCTTCTTCCAACGAAAACAGAGGTTAGTAATGGGCTGCGAGAAAATGTTTTGAAAAGAATGTCTGCAGATGAAATTAGCATTGCAGCTAGAAATGATACAATAATTGTGAAATTTGGAGAAAAATTGTATCAAAAGCATGGACACTTGACTCACTTATACACACATGTTAGCCAAAAAATGAGAGAATTAGGAAGGCTTATCATTTCACTGAGAGAACTCGATGAAGACATTCATTCACTTGAAGATGCTATTCTACCTCAGAAATTCCCAGCTGTAGTGAAATGCACAAGAACATTGTGTGGATTCAATGACAATACAAATTCATATGCAAACCCATCATTGGCTCTAAAGTTGGGTCATTCTTTGAAGAAATGTGCCAAAATAAAAACATCTATCGCTCTGATTGAAGGAAGTGAAGATATGAGAACAAATGCAGATGCATTTTATACTCTTTGTGAAAATGAATGGAGTGATTCCATTTCAAGCAGTGCTTTACAAACTTTAACGGCAAACAAAATGAACAAAGGTCAAGGACTTCCTTTAACAGAAGACATCAAAAAGCTTCAAAGCCTGTTAAAGGAAAAAAACGAAAAACTAGTTGTTTTGTTACAGAAATCTGTTAAAAAATCCATCTGGGATGAATTGAATCAAACGACATTAGCAAGACTTGTAATGTTTAATAGAAGGAGAGGAGGTGAAGCAGAAAGAATAACTGTTCAAGCTTTTTGTGAAAAGAGATCTAAAAATGACTCGCTTAAAGAAATTGAAGATTCTCTAAAACCAGTGGAAAAACTTTTGTGTAAAACTTTCTCCCGAGTTGAAATACGGGGGAAACGAGGCCGCACTGTTCCTATCCTGCTAACTCCAGCACTTGAAAAAAGCATTAATTTGCTTATTGAAACAAGAAAACTGGCTGGCGTGAATCCCCAAAATCCATATGTCTTTGCAAGATCAAGCTTTGATTCTCTGAATCCTATTCGAAGTTCGGATTGCCTTAGAAAATTTGCAGTAGAATGCAGCGTTACAAAAGCTACAAATATAACAAGTACTAAACTAAGAAAGCATGTAGCGACAGTTTCCCAAATCCTCAATTTGGAAAAAAATGATCTGGAAATCATGGCAGGCTTTCTTGGGCATGACATAAGGATTCACAATTCATTTTACCGACTTCCAAGTGACACTCTGCAGATAGCAAGAATGGGAACAATTTTAACAGCATTTGACAATGGTGACATTTCAAAGTATAGTGGGAAGTCTCTGGATGAAATTGCCTGTGAAGGTATTTTTTTTTATTATGTGTAAAGGGGAAAAAAGTAATTTGAAACAGAGACTATAATAAGGAGTACAATAAGAAATGTTTGTAAATTTAGTTGTGAAGGCACATCTCAAAGAAGGTAATTATTTTACATGTATGGTATAGACATGAAAAAATATGTGCAGATTATATGGCAATGTATTGCTGTGCATTGTAGAAATAAACTTGGGTGAGGATGAGGAAGTTGAAGATGATGAGGTTGAAATTGATGATGAAAATCCAGATGAATATGAAGCAGTCAGACAAAATGAAATGGAACCAAAAGCTAAACACCCAAGAGGTAAAAATATATTAGCATTTGATAATATTTAAGTACCATGAATGTTTGTACTTTCTATACCTCTATATGCTGACTTCTTTTTCTTTTGAGATTTAAGACACTCTGACTTAGTTTCCTTATATAATAAAATAGTCACACCATGTAGTTTTTTGATATCTCACAAAAGAGATTTTTCACATCTGTAAATAACACTTGAGAAGAGTATGGTCAGAACTTTCAGCTATAAAATATTTTTAACAGGCTTAATTCAATTTTTAAACATATTTGAATTAAATAATTTAATATCTACAAAATGTTATATAAAAATCATAGAAACATTAGATTTATGGGGAGTATTTCTTGTATTGGAAGGATACTTGTATTGGAAGGATAGTTCTGTTATTAATATCTATAAAATCTACTGAACAGATTTTGCTAAGAAAATATATTGAAGAAATGAAGATAAAATTTAAAAATTGATATATAAAAAGAAAAATGCATGGTGAGGTACAAGTGTTGTTAAATATAGTAATTTCAAACTGTGCAAAGTGAGGTACATGTTTATTTAAGTGTATAAAAACACACTAGCAGTTCAAGTGCACACACAGGGCGAAAAACCATCTTTAAGCAAGTCCTTAAAGGTGGCTTAAAGGTGACTTAAAGGAGCTTAAAGGCTATACAACCTTTAAGCCGCCTTTAAGTCACCTTTAAGCAAGTGCTTATAGGTCCTTAATGTCCAAACTTCTTTAAGCTACCTTTAAGCCACCTTTAAGCCACCTTTAAGCATCTTTAAGTGGCATTTACGCTCTCTTTACACTGCCTTTACACTGTCTTTAAGTGGCCTTTAAGTCAATATTGATCAAGCTGAACAATAAAAACATATATTAAATGCAAAAGCTCTTTTATAGAGATGGGAGGGGGTCATCCGAGTGATAATATAATTTCCAAGGAAGGGGGGGGGGGGGGTTCCAGGCGGTTTTAATCGTCGCTCCATTAAACACAGATCGCTATCATCAGCACCGCTCCGATTGACACAGATTGCCGTTATTAAATTCTTTATAATTTTTTGGGGGTTTCAAAATTATTGTAGGGATGAGCGCAGTCTCCGTATCTTAATATGTGCATAAAACTAATTAAAGTAAGTTTGTTTCCTATTATAAATTAATCGGTGAAAAAAATCTCTCTCTCTCTCTCTCTCTTTCTCTCTCTCAGTTCATCTGGTTATTAAACAAAATAAAGATAGTGAACCAAAAATGCATGATTTAATTTGTTAATCGGTTTAAGGTTTGTATTTTTTTTTAATTTTCATTATTTCTAACTCTAGATCTGCTAGATACATGTTAAAGATGAAAAGACTCTCAACTGCCTTTGTTATATCAGGCAGGATATTACTGCTTTATTTGTCTAGACATAGTTTTGTTCGTTTGTGTATATCTAATTAGAGTCTATTGTTTGTCCAACTTAAGAAAACCCCTGGAACTAACACAGAATATACAAGATATACACAACAGTTGTGTCGTGTGCCCAGGTGCATGTTTGTGTATATCTAATTAAAGTCTATTGTTTGTCCAACTTAAGAAAACCCCTGGAACTAACACAGAATATACAAGATATACACAACAGGTGTGTCGTGTGCCCAGCTGCACGTCAGGGTTTCTAAAGGCGTTGAATCTTAGTATGTACGAGTATACGATAAGTCTAGTGAATAAAAGTTAATTTACATTTGTAATTCATTTTCAAAGTATTATTTCCTAGCTCTGGGTTTCAAATATGTTACGTCTACAAATTAACGATACATGTATGTAAGAGTAAAATCTTGAGGCTAATTAATTAATGTACCGGCGATCATAAATAGGGGTTGATTATTTAAATATATGTATAAGGGTAAATATGTCAAATATACCCGGCCTGGCACATCATACAATTGTATGTACAAGTCATTTGCAATTGCCACATGCAGTAAATACGTCACCGGTAATTGGTAATTTTGTTTGTTATAGAATTGATAGTTTAAAAATCATGTACATACAATTACATGTAAATATTTAAACATATTGGAACGGCGCCGCGATCATGAAAACCGGGAAATTGCGGGAAATTGAACAAATACCCTAATAGTATCAATGCATTTAATAAAAGAAATGATTTCATTTTCTTTCTTACATTTTTATAGCTATAAATTAGATGAATTACGTAAATCTACTCGGTTTAAATTTATTAACTAAGAAAGCCTACTATAGTGAACCTAACGGTTTCCATTTAGGTATAATATATTTTTGTTCACTGAGGACCAAGTTCCGTATTTCATTCTAAATACATGTAATTTATAAATTAGATATAATTGATTGTTACAAACTGAATGGTTTGTCAAAATCTTTTCAAGTAAACACATTCAATACAGTGATTCAATATCCACTGATATATAGGATATAAAAACGCTTATAAATATGTAAGTTGCCGTGGCGCAGAGGATGTGTGGTGATGCTAGTAAACTAAGGGTCCCGGGTTCAATTCTCACCGCGGCCGTTTTTTTTGTGTTTTTTTTTTTTTTTTTTCTTTCTAGAACAAAAACCGATTTAATACCTTTTCTTTCATAAAATTAATACATTTTGTTGGAAATTAAGCACAATATTGAATTATTTTTTTTTAATGGCTTAAAGGTGGCTTAAAGGTAGCTTAAAGGTGGCTTAAAGGTGGCTTAAAGAAGTTTGGACATTAAGGACCTATAAGTTGTCCTTAAAGGTGGCTTAAAGGTGGCTTAAAGATAGTCTTTAAGCTGCCTTTAAGCCATCTTTACGCTTTCTTTAAGCCACCTTTAAGCAATACATATAGCTTAAAGGTAGCTTAAAGGTGGCTTAAAGATCGTCTTTAAGCTACCTTTAAACACCTATAAGCTATCTTTAAGGAGGACTTAAAGATGGTCATTCATCCTGTGACAGTAAAATAATTTTTAAATGGGAATATCTAACAGTGCGAAGTGAGGTGTGAGTGTTATATATAGGGAACACAAGTAGTGCATAATGAGGTATATGTATTTATATAGGGAGCACTGACTGCATAGTGAGGTATGTAATGTGTGTATAGTACACAGTTACTGTACATAATGAGGTAGATGTAGTCAATTATGTGTTTATATGTAGGAAACACTTTCTATGCATAGTGAGGTACATGAGAGTATATGAAGAAACACTGACAGTGCATAGTGAGGTTCATCTATGTTTATATATGTGACTGTGCATAGTGAGGTATTCATTAATCTTGGGAACTCTAACTGTGCAAAGTGAGGTACATGCTGTCTTATAGGAAACACATGGTACAAATAGGAAACCATGCTTATTAGTGCAAAGTAAAGTATGTGTGTATATTAAAATCTTTTACCATGTTTATTGAAAATCATTTGTGATAATATAGTAATCTAAAAATGCATGATGAGGTTCATTTATATTTGATATCAACATATAGTTGTGTTTGTAGATAGGAATTCCTATTAGCGCATATAGGAAAAAACTAAATATGAATTTATGTACCGGTAATTTTGTTGCATTTTTTTGTAGGAAAAGATTTGTGCCGACTAAAGGAGGAAGAAGTCAACATTATAAGAAAGATTTTCAAAATTAATATTTTACAACACAAAGAGCTACGGAAAAGAGAATGTGAGAAAGCAATGGATGAATATAAAGAGTTGAGAAGATTAAGCTGGAAAAAAATTAAAAACACTGTGCACAATTTCATTACACTGGAGAAAAAAAAAATTAAGAAAATGCAAGCAAGGAGTGGAAAATCTAGCATTCAGATGCAGAATTAACTGATTGAGATTTCCCTGTTGTGTGGATATACTCATTTGTTTTTTTGTTTTTTTTAATGTAAAATGGAATTACTTGAATTGGGAACAAATGATGAGAACAAACTTTCAGATATCAAAAAGATAACAAATTGAATATAAATTCATTATTTAAACAATTTGAAAAGGAAAATAATTCAACCCAGGCATTATTTTTTTGGTATCATCTGTAATGACTCTTATTTTCCTGTCTTTTACATGTATTACATGTAAAAACTTTTTGAAAGAATGTCAACATTTTAGTCAGTAAATACTGTACCAATTGTCCTAAATAATTATGATTATTAATGACTCATATTTGTATTGATTTTTTTGAAATTTTAAAATTACCGGTACATTTTTGTCTGCAAATTCTTTTACATATTAGCAAAATATTGCATTTCATTTGCATTTTCTGTAGCATATTTTGCAAAATAGTGCATTTCATTTACTGCAGAATCTTGAATAAATATAAAGGGGTCAAATTAAAAGTTCACTGACTTTACATTAATAATACTTAAATTTACTTTCTGTTTTCATTTACCAGGATTCTCTTAAAACCATTTAATAGCTAGATTGCTAGTTTTTGATTTAGATTGCACCAAACAAAAAGTCTTGGGGATAAATTAACTGTACCGTTAAGGAGGTAAAACTCTACAGTAGTTCTAAAAAGCAATTTGAGCATAATATTATGTTGAGAAAGTGTATTTTATGAGATGGAAAATTGAAAATACATGGTTTTTTGTTGTTTAATTTTGTAAAACAGAGGTTTGTTATTTTTGTGTATTCAACAGTTATCTGTACTTCAAAATACAGTCAGTTTAATTTTAGGTGTCAGAAAGACGTTTCACAATGTGTGTCTTGTTCTTTAGTTAGATGATCTGTAGACTGATCTGATGATACATATGTTTGCTTGATAAAGGGACCATCTTATTTTATGTACCTTATTTGTTTATGCTTACAGTTGCATGTGTACCAGTAAATTGGGCATATACATAGATCTTTCTTTTTTTTTTTTAGCTCACCGAGACGAAGTTGGGGGGAGCTTATGCTATACCGGCGTTCGGACCTGGTTAAAGTTTTTGTTGCAGGTCCTGTATCTAAGATATTACTTATCCTATCTTCACCAAACTTGCATGGATTATGCATCTGGACCTACTTATGGAGTTGAAAGACTTGGATGCTGAATCTGGGTCCTGAATTTCAGATGCTGGGGGTGGTTAAGGTTTTTAGAGCAGGTTAAGGATTTTGTTTCAGGTGCTCTTTGATAGCAATATCTAAGTTACTGCTGGTCTGTACTTCACCAAACTTGCATGGATGGTGTGTCTTATGATACTGATGCACCTGACAGGTTTGAATGCCTAACCTGAGCCATAGGTTTCAGATGCTGGAGGAGGTTAAGGTTTTAAGAGCTGGTTTAGGTTTTTAAAAAGGTGCCCTCTCATGATGATATCTTAATTATTACTTGTCCTAACTTCACCAAACTTAAATGGATGGTGCATCTTATGATACTTATGCACCTGACAGGCTTGAACTATAGGTTTCAGATGCTGGATAAGGTTAGGTTTTTGGAACAGGTCTTATGATTAATAGATAATAGTACTATTTCAAACTTGTATAGTTGATTAAACTAAAATATGAATGAATCCCAGAGATAGCCTCAGATGCAAAGCTTGATCTCCATTTCCAAGGATGCTAAAAAATAAATCTTAGTTATTACTGGTCCTATCTTTACCAAACTAGCATGGATGATGCGTCTTAAGATACTGATGCACCTGACAGGCTTGAATGCTGAATCTGAGCCATAGTTTTCACTTGAATTTGTAGTATTTGATATTGTATAATATAATATTATACTATATTGTATTATATATTATGATATTGTATTATGTGATCAAATACAATAATGTATAACACAATACAATACAATATTATATCGCATGTTACAATATCATATCTCATCATTGTTTAATACGGTATTTTATTGAATTATATGATATATATTGTAAGTATGATAGGAAGCAATATTGTATTTTATATTATTGTATTGATAAACATTGTATCTTATAATACCGCATGAAATGAACATATGATCATATCATACAATATTTTAACAGATGATATACGATATTGTGTCAAAACAGTTTCCATGAATATCCAAGATCATAAAGTTTGATTTTCACATAACATGATAAAGGTGGTCTCATGAAGGTGATGCCTCGTCTCGGTGAGCTTTGTAATTTGTGATTACCTATGTTTTTTAAATGAATTTGATTCTCTCGAACATTATTTTCTAGAATCTCTTTTTGAACTGGTCATTGTTTATTTCTTTTTGTCAGTAGAGAAAGTATATACTAGTACATTTAGTTGCATTTTGGTTCTTAAGAGTGATAAGAAAAACTGCTGTACTTTGTTTTTTGAGTTGACATATTCACGTAATAAATTAATCTTAAATGAAAGCAAAGTTTTCTTTAATTACACTTGCTGTCCTTCATTTTACATGTACTTAGTTTTGTTGATGCTGGTCTGGTCCTTTTCTTTTTGCAATTATATTAGGGAAGGGCATCTTCATTTTGCAGCAGTTAACAAAATACGTTGTCCGAAATTATATTTATTTGATTAATATTTACATTTACCTTCTTTCCCCCTATCAAATTGCATTGATTTATTTGAATGATATTTACGCATAACACAGAAGTCAAAATCATCAAATCTGGTGCGTATGAATACAGTCTTCCTTTAGTATTTCTCGAAGAACATGACTGACTCTCCTCGCGACTTCAAGCCAAATCACGACTTGATATTATACTTACGCTGATTAATATTTCTTGATGTAAACATTTTTTAACAGTAAAATGAATTCAATTGATTAATTTCATAGTATACCAAAAGTAAATTCATCAAATTAGTGAATGAAAAATAAAATTCTTTTATAAGTTATCAAATTTCTGTCACCATGATTCGGCTGTTCCAGTGGCTCTTCCATAAATTGCACATTACTAGTTGATTTTAAAAAAATAACTCATTTTTTCGGAAAGAGAATAAATGTTTAAAAACTTAAATATAAGCATTGAATCATTATTTTTTGAAAGATGTAGTCTTATAATTGCAACGGTGTGTACAAAAAAAAAATAATCCTAACGCGCGTTTTTCAATTTGTATGCACACACCGTTGCAGTTATGTGACCACATCTTTCAAAAAATAATTATTCAATGCTAAAATATACTCAAGATATAATGTACGTGTCACAGAAATTTCTCCCTAGTTTTATTGAATGCGGCGTGTTAATAAGTGTATTGGAAAATAAGACGGCATTTTTACTGATTTGAAAGAATCTATGTTTTATTTTTAACATGTATACAAAAATCATCAACAAGTATTGAAAAATAGCTATTTGCATAATTCATAAGATATCAGTAAATAATCCTCGTTTTACGTATATTGAAACAATAATTTATGGTTCTTTGATGCACTTTCGTGAACAAATAATGCTCCCCAAACTAGGAGTGTATAAAGAACTAAGCAACTCGCTCTACGAGTAGATAACATTTTTCTTAAAAGTGTTAAACGATTATGGTTAAGTTTAGGTTATAGGGGCTTAGACGTGATTTCAACTAAAAATTATTATTTCAAAGTTGATGTCCAGAATGGTTTATATATGCATTTCTAATGACTGACCACAATTTCCAAGTCAACTGTTAAGTTACAAGGTAGATAGTGTCTAGAACTCTTAGTAATATAAACAAAGACTTGAGTCATTTTATTGTTTGTTGCCATTTTGGTAAATTAATGAATTTACAGTAAAAAAGTGGTTTGTTCCGCTTTTTATGCATAATACGAATAATTTATCTAGTTTGTGATGAGAATTATTGATTAAACACAGATATTTCCCAAATTCGTATTTTTTGTAATCGCAAACATTGTTTACATAACAAAGATTTTTGGCTATATATTTCATTCTTACTTCTTAACATCTTCATTTATGAACTGTGTGTTAAATTGCTAATTTGCGGGTAATCAACACATATTCTGCAAATACGTTTGCTCGTTTAGCATATTCAGCTAAACAAAGTTATTGCATTTTCCAAAGTTTGGAATCCCGGGCTGTTGCGCTGTACTTTGTACTCTCCTGTTACACATGAATCCTTTTTCTCCTTAAAATGCTCATATCAAAATTATGAGAGCTATATTTGTCTTTGCTTGGGCGAGTTGTCCAGTTCCTTATATTATTTTCCTCGGATGTCTTAACCATTGTATTAACATGTGAAACACAGTAACAATTTACAATTCGCAAGTAAGATTACTACATACTGAGGTATATACCATATTTGGATATAACCTTAAAAGGAATACCTCGGATAGTGAACAAAAATTATATTGGTATTGCGAGGCACCTATAAAGAAACCTGTAAAAAATGGATGATGAATGGAATCTTAAGTGTGAAGTCAACATAAACTGCTATGCCATTTTACTAAAATGGAAGAATAAAGCATATACCTCTGAATGTTTTTATGGAAATCTATACCTCTTTATGTAATATAAACCAGTATGTGTGTGTGTGTGTGTGTGTGTGTGTGTGTGTGTGTGTGTGTGTGTGTGTGTGTTTGTGTGTGTCATTCCAACAGCCCATTTAAAATTGACACTTTACAAAAAATAGCCCAACAAACTTATATATACGTGTGCGTACAATGTCAATGGAAAGCTTAATTTGACTTTCCTGTACTGAAAATCGCCTGTTGTTCCGCTTTTGTTTTAATGGAATTGCCCAGCTTTAAAAGTTCACTTTTTGTTGATATTTGAAATCTGAATAACGGATAAATACGAATATTATTATCATCGCTTTATACTTTTGTGTTGAATTTGATGACTAAAGAATTACAATTGCAAATGGATTTGTCTTTTTTTATCTATTAAACGATCCTAATTAGCATTACATTTACGTGGTCAATAATATATAAACTGCAGGAACTAAAGGAAGTATGTAGTCAACATAACATACATGTACTGACAAAAATGCTGTAAAATTAAGATTAAGGTAATGAAGTACACTGTATTGCAAATAAATGAGTGACAAGCCTAAACCGTTTAGATGACAAAAATGTGGCTTATTAAAATTATTTCTTATTTTAGGATTAAACTCACACATGTCGATTGCTATAATCAAGTATTTTTTTAACGAAAGTATGACAATGTTATTTAAGTATACATCAAAACAAACCTACCCTTTACATATCTGAATACAAGTTGAGACACCACAATAAGAAAACAACAATGAACATAACAGAATCATCGTTTGCAGCGTTGCCCTTTCAATTATTTGGAAATATTATTAAATTATTTCCTTATTATTATATTTTACATATAGTACACTAACATGTTTATGACACGTTCACACTGGAAATGTCACTAAAGCTGTATATTTTGGAAAGACGTGATACGTTTCCTCGTTTTCACTTTTTTTTGGTTAAAAAAAACGAATGATTAGGGAATATTGACTTGTACGGAAATTAATAAATATATTATGTAAACATTTTATGTATTATATCTCATTAATTTTTACGTTGTTACTTATTGTTGTTAATTCCAATTCTAGTGGATTTTTATAATATATTGAGAACATGAACAGCTGGATTACAGATAAATGTATTTGAAGGGTTATCGTGGGTGGCTCATATTAAACACGAAATGGTAGTCCTTAACAAGTTGCAACATTGTCATGTATATTTTACACGAACCCGTTTTTATTATGTGTGGCGAATCCGCGAAATATCATCCCTACAATTTATTTTCTTCAAAAATTAATTATTCATAACGATTTGCCAACACAAATTTTATTGCTCTATAACATGAACCAAAGGGTTTTTTTTTTTTTACTTACGTGTAATTATATCCATCTGCTGTCCTTTGTTTTGTTAAGAACTCTTCTAGTTTAGAATTTTTTAAAATTATTTTTGAAATCTTCTTCAAAGAAATACTAACTAACTCTCGACATATTTTCGCTTAATTAAACGACCTACGCGTATACATACCAATTGCGTTGATTGCTTTTATTCTCCAAAATAAGCATAAAAGAATTACATGTTCACTAATCTAATATGAACTTCACCAAAAAATGAAGTAAAGTATACGCTGTATACAAACAACTAATAATTATATTTAAAATGCTTTAAAAATTGCTAATGAAGTACACTATTAACACAATAGAGCAAATGTTTAAATATCAAGACCATGACCTTTAGTTAAAAAAAAATAAAGCCTCTCCAAAAATGTATTTTTTGTAATGTTTAATCAAGTCAATCGTTGTATCTGTGTATTGTTGTCCAAAAGTATGAAAATGTTATTGAAGTTTACATCAAGACAAATCATGTAGTTGGACACATGTTGTTCCAATACTAAGCTGACATGTATCTTTGAAAAGCGTTTAAAAATAATTTTATCATTTTTAATCGGAAGGAATCGTACAAATTTACATGATTGCGCAGAGACGAACATACATTTTTAAGTACATTCCAAAAATTGAGCAATTATTTTTATATAAACTGATTGTATTCTTAAAAAAATCTTTCTATATGATAAATTGGCAATCTTTATGGTTTGTTAGTGCATATAAATGTAGAGTTTGTACTGTGTTTATGATATTTAGAAAAGCTGCGAAGCACATGATACACATTTTCACATAGAGCGTGTGTAAACAAAATAGGAAATATTTATAATTTTTAGTTTCCTCAATAGCACAATTGTGTCCTTCATGGTATATTTTGTTTGTATTTAGTTTGATTTCTGCTAACAAAATCAAAAGGAAGACAGAAATGTAAAAAAAAATATCATTTACTACTTAAATTAATAATTAAAGTTAAGTGAATACGCAGTAAAATGTGAGTTGTTACGCAAAGTACCTTTGTAGGCTATATTGTGCATCAAAATGTTCAAATCATTTATATCTATTTACTTCAAAATTTACTACTAGTATATGATAGATCCTTTTTTCCATTTGTTCTATACATGTACTTAAGATTTATATAATTATTAATATTTGAGGATTGTGAGAAATCTAGCAATAAAAGACATAAGTGCTTAATGAGTTGTAAGAAACCGTAATTGTACCCTGTAATTATGGTTCATGATAAGCGGTTATGCCTGTAACAATTATACTATACACAAATATTACATGTAACTTACATGTAAACACATAACGTGAAATAAAATAGTATTCACACCTTCAAATTTATTTGATGAACGAAGTTTTCTTGAACGAAACATATATCCACTTAGAATGTTTTTCCATGATATCAAAGTATTGTGACTGGTTTTAGACTAATGTTACTTTGAGGCACATAGCTTCAAATTGGATGTACAAATCAAATAAAGTGAATTTTGATCTTAACACAAGTGATTAATCAACAATGGCTACAATTATACTGAATTATAACACATAATGTTTTTTGATAAAGGGCCATGAAGTGTGTTCTTTGATTTGTAACGAACTAATCCTGTGTATAATATAAGCATGAAGACAGCCAGAGAAAAGAGAGTTACATTCGCCGTTAGCATGTTCCGGAAAAGAGGAGCGCCCCCATGCTTCTGTGTTTTGATTCCTTGACAAGTGTGAGTGTCATTACGGTGGATGAATTGAGTCGATACATCTTTTGTAATTGAATCAAGATCTATAAGAAAATAAATGTACATTTTTAAATGATACTTGTAAGATTTACACAAGGGAACTCAATATTTACAAGCGATCATATTTTCATTTGAATGAAAATTCTTTTAAAAAACCAGTGATAGGTTTCTATACGAATAAAAAAGGAATACAATTTTCACTGTTAGCCAAACACTTGATATATATAAACAATTCATGTAATAACATAAAAATCATGGAATGTTTTGCTGTTGATCACAAGTGCCTCCTCTTAGCTATAGGTGGGTATATTTTATCTAGAAACAAGGATGTTTATAAATTTTTAGCTTACAATATTAAAATGAATCAAACTTCAAAAAGTTAAATTCAAAACAAATGTTTCTGTTACTTTTATTACCGTGTTATGACCGTCAAAATCTATGTACAGTGTAAACGATAATTTAGAAGTATTGTTGCAATGGCGAGGTACTGAGTATTTCAACAATGTGCAATATATTCGTTTTAATTTATTATTTGATAGTGTCGTTACTCTCTTTAAATTATATTTCTGTGACGAATATTTCAAAATAACAACAACTACAAAAATAATGCATACCATTTTTCATCTTCACAGATGAAATGAAAATGTTTGTGCTCTGTGGAAACGTTGATGACTTATTAGTCCAATCTAAAAATAATAGAGCAGTATTTCAATTATACTCTGTCCCAAGATATTTTGGATTCACGTTTGGCTTAATTGTTTAATATTTATAAATACCTCAGGATCCAAACGATGTTCATTCAAAAGTATGAAAAATTTCCAAGATTTCTCAGTCAAAACGCCCCTGTTAGTTTATCAGGTTTCAATACAATGCTAAAAAATGTGATGTCTACGGAGATTTTGCATTGCAGTAAGCCCGGATGATAACGTTGAAATATTGCGCGATGTATTCCGAGTGTATTCCGAATGGAGAAAAGATGTAAACATTCCCCATTATAAATCTCCGTAAGGAATCTGTTTTCGTTCCTGTGATTTTTTCCGAGTGAAAGATGATAATGTGTCAATGAAATTATCTTGGAAAATATCCCTTTCAACTATTTCAATTGCACTTCTTTCACAGGTAAGTGTATTTTTATTAAAAATCGTCCAAACGTGAATCCAAAATAATCTTGGGACAGAGTATAGAGCGTGCTGGTTTAATACTGTTTTATGATTCTAGGTAAAATTATTAAAAATTTCAAAACGTCATTGACATGCTCATTATACTTATCATACACGTGACTTACCGGGACAACCGTCAGCGGGATCACAATGATCCTCCGTGCAGGAACATTTTGATAAGCAGTTGTGTCCGTATTGTGGGTACGGACATGGCATATCACAACGTGGTCCAGATGTACCAGCACGGCATTCTGAATATTAAGATTGATATTTACAATAGGAAAGATTCATGACTTTTTTTGCATTTGTTTAAAAACAACATTTGGAATTTGGTTTTAAAAGCTATGTTCAATATATTACATAAAACTGACCAATGCATCTATTTTCTATTTTATTCCAGAAATGTCCAGGACAACACTCAACAATTCCTCCCGTACTGATATAAAAAAAAATGAAAAAAAAGTGTTGGCATATCTTTTCATATATGTACATGCATGCATATATTCAGTAACAGTTGTTTAAATTACAATTTGAAATTTCAAAAATATATATCTCAGACATTCGCATGTAAGGTATCAATACACAAGAAAATAAACTGCACTACTTTCATTACCAGTACAGACGACTTCATAGTTTCGTTCAAGACAAGATAAAATAAGCTAATTTCTTGCAACATATCAAGTGAATAACTTTCAATAATTTATTTTCAAGTTTTTAATACGCGCTGTTCACTTCCTTTTCTACATAGATCGTCAAAGTTGATGTCAATGGTACGATTTCCTGAACATATTGAGTTGTATACCAGAATCAGCTGACAAGTGCCTATGTAATAAGACAAGCATATTTGGGGGGGGGGGGGGGGTAAATTATGCAAATTACAGGCGCCAGAGTCGATCAAAATCCCTCGATCTGAAAAAAGTTATATTTGTTAACGCTTATATCAATTACGGGTACATTTCAAGTTCGCCACATTTTTTGCATACTTCCCATTCCGTTCCAATCAATCACCTTAGTGCATTAGAAAGAAACCAGCGCTTTATTTAACCAGATCAATTTGAAACCTTAAACATTTATATGGGATATCACATAATTTCAAGTTACATTGTATAACGAAAACAAAACATATTTCATTTTGTAAGAGTTTTCTAACCATTTGGTTTTTTGTGAGTAAAATCGTCTTTTTCTGTTGTATACCAGAATGAAAGTTAAGCAAATAGGAAAATTGCTGAGCAATAATAGCATACCATGTTAGGTAAAGTAACAGCAGAAATGTTTGAAGCCGAACTCGATCAGAGTAATCAGGAACTTAAGCATAAATATAACAAGATATGATAAGTGAAGAAAGTGCCCAAGGATTTAACTAATAATGTATTATCTGCAAAATTCCGAAATTTCGTTAAGTCGTAAGTTGTTCTACTGTCGTTTAGTAGATCAACGTTATTTTTTTCTACATAGTCCAACTAAACGTAAAACATTTCAAACGTAATGATTATATTTGTGTGACTTCGACATTAATTCAAGCAGATATACATGTAATCGCTGTCGACTCAATGTGGCAAATTCAAATTAAATCAATAAAAACAGCTTAAAACAAATTGTGTTGTTCGAAATAAAAAAACTAACTGAAAATATGTATCAAAGAGATTTTTGATAATACCAGTGTTACATTTTAAAGCTGCACAAAATGTGTCACATCTACGCCTAGGTTCGTAAACTCCATAAGAATATGTAAGCCTGGCGGCGATTTAACGTAAAGTAAAATATTTGTATTCCCATAAAATTTAACCAAATTAATAAGGAATTGATTACGAAAGTTTAGGTCAGTTTGACGCTCTGTTTAGGCAATTCAGCCTTGCTCAGAGAGAGCGTGTGGTTAAACTATGAACATTTTATTTAAAACAATAATAGAAAATAAAACTGTTTAGTGAAAGTATAGTGTTTCTGTACATTTAAGCATTTTTAAACCAGAATATATATATATATATATATATATATATATATATATATATATATATATATATATATATATATATATATATATATATATATATATATATATATATATATATATATATATATATATATGAAGATTTTTTTCCATTAAGTATTGAGTAAGTAATCATGTAATTTAAGAAAGTGTCTTGCTGTGATTGGATTTCCGTGTAATGCAAAACAACGTGATATTTTGAATTCCCAATATTTTTTCTTTAGAAAACCAAACGGTTTGCGGTCGTTCTTTTGATGCTTGCATCAATTTCTTGGAGCACGTTATACGAATCGTATATACTAGTTTATCCGTATGTGTAGTTTATTGAAAAAAAAATATTGTTCCATCGATTTGAAAAGAAAGCTTTTGTTTACACGCATAAAGGAGACCAACATTCCTTTTAAAACATTTGACTTTTTCCCTTCTTCTAAATCCCATATCATTTATATATTTCATTCATATTCTACTTCTATCATGAACGTGACAATTCCTTTAACAAACTTCATCCTTTAAATATTTTTCTCCAAAATCTGCATATATGCAAACATGGTAAAAAGGTGATTGCTAATAAGAGGGGATGTGTATTAAGTTAAATAATAAAATCTGCGCCTAAAGCAATCAGGAATGTTTATAATTATTTGAGAGAAAACTCATTTATATTGGCAACACACATATTTTGAAGAATTTTGTTTACAATGATTAAACTTGTCAAAAATGTTAAAGAGAAAAATTATAATATTTTGGCATTGAAATAATGAACTTTATTTAATTCTTTTACAGTATGTATTTTCATAGATCAGCGTATTGGTTCACAAACTTCATGGGACAAAAAGTTTTTTTTTACTAGAAATAGTTAAAACCAATTATGAGACAATCAGAACAGCAATAATTACTTTAACAACACTATCATACTTGTCAAACCAATATGAAGAATGTTCATGTTTCTTTTTTTCCCAGTTCAAATGTGACTATCTGTGAAAATGGTAATAGTTGTTAGGTCACGTGAAAAAAACCCAAATATAATTATAATAAATATTACTGATCCTTTCTCGCAAATAGTTGCAGCAGTTGCAATCTTACTTGATATCTTTAATGATGAAGATGTATCTGGTGAAACTGGGAGATTTTGTGGCGGTAACATGCGTCTCTTCACCTGGTATAAAATGTTGATATATTTATAAATCATTGAAATTTTAAAACATATTTACTGACACAATAATTTTTTTTAATCTAACCGTGAAACCGGAGATGAGGAGGATTGGTTGGTGGGTTTATACTCCTTTAACAATACGTCAATCATTTTTCGTTATGGTTTGACAAATTAATTTCAGAAATGTCCAACTTAATAATGATGCCGGTCGTGCATATAAAGTTTAACTTAATCTACTTTTGATTAACAGGTATTCACACATTAACCTTAAATGTGACTCTTATTTACACTCGTACTAGCTCTGCACTCAAGTAGTCCAATGAAAAAAGAAGTCCGGACCTTATTGTGCAGATCCCAATGTACCAATGCTTTAAACATAGTAATTATCACTTATCCAGTTTGACTTTCGTTATATTTTTTCAACAGGATTTAAAGTAATTTACACAATTTTCCTATATGCATGATCGAAATAGTGCTACAGCGGTGCGTCAATCTACCCAAAAGAATCGAAGCGAACACACATTTAATGCAGAATGTGTTTTAAATTAGTTGGAATTGTCCATTAAACAAAATCTATCTCCGATATTTTCATACATATTTAGCATATTATACAAGAATTGCTATAAAATTTAGGGTGTCGCATTGGACACTTATTGCTTTTTCAATATTGTTCTTATTTCTATTCTATATATCTACCAGAAATATTTTTATAATAGTGATCTTTTATGTCATGAACTAAATCTACTTATTAATAAAATATATTTGTATCTAGTAATTACTACTGAATTCAAATTTACTGATACTCAAAAAAATTGACTGACATTGGCTGACATCTTTTGTACCTTGGCTGACATATTCTGTACATTGTCTGTACCTCACTGTACATGTTATTTACTTCCACTGTACCCCGCTGTACCCTTTTGTACAATTCTACTGAACAGCACTGTACCCCACTACTGACTTCCACTGTATCCGACTGTACGCCAATATGCAGAGCACTGGTAACCACTGTACCCCAATGTGCGCTACTGAATCATTTTTAAAAGTAAAACCTTCAATATAATATTTTCTTTGATATTCATTTTAGGTTGTTTAATTTAGTCAAGTGCTTTATTTATTAACTTCTATTGATATTGAATGTTATTATCACAAATTTGTTTTATATGATCATGTTTATTATGCCAGTCATTGCATCATTATCATAGAACAATAATTTCCCTAATCAGTAAGGTTACAAAGTTCGTTTATCCTTATATTGACGATATTTTAAGAAAAACTGTACAGCTACGTATATACTTAATGTAACAATCTTCCTTCATTTCGATCGTTTTATTTTTTGCTGGTATTAACGATACAGTTTATCGCTTAATATGCCGGTGACTTGTTTTCTGTTTTTTGGCTGATACACAGCCCACTAAATACCAGGAATGAATAACTTTTTTACAGTTCGATCTTTTAAACGATGGGTTGCCATTAACAATTATTAGACGTTATTAGGACAACATTTTGTTAATTCACATATAATTATACACATCCTAGTTAAAAATGGTATTTGAACAAGCATGCGCTTAATGTTTTTCAGTCGAGAAACCGTTGGAAAAACCAATTTTATAGCTATAGAAATGTAATTTAGAATTTGTTTTAAATCACCACCCCCTCCAAAGTTGTAATGGGTATAAGGAGAGGTTTATAAGTCAGTATATACGAATTTGTCAGTAAAAATTTTAGAAAAAATATTCTTATTTAGAATTGCATTGATACAATTTTTTAAATGATTATTTAAAAGGATCCAGCTTTCTTGATTCTTGACAAAACAACAAATGGAACAAAACTGTCTTAAATATCTATATTTGAGTTCATAAATCGGTTTTGATTAGATTTATCTGCTTTGCTTGCCAGTTGATAATTTTATGGCAAATGCTACTCAGGTGAGCTGTGCGGTCCCTTGGTTTTATACTATTGATTTAAGAAAATTATAACTGCATGTACATGCATATAGGGTACAATACTTTTGAAGTTTTAATAGATAGAAAAGAAACACTCCGCCGTCACCAACTTTCCTTAACGGACATTTTTTTCTTCCTTTTTTATTTTTAAAGAATTTGAGTTGACATTTGAATTGAGTTTTTTAATGTCAATGTTGTTGACGACAGGGCCAAGTGACTCTGATTGTTAAAATATGGAACTTGCCCATTAACCAAATAATACTGGAAAATATACAAAATTCTTATGCTATCCATTCGGGCATATACTGGAACTCCTAAAGTAGACGTAAAACATCAGCCAATGGTTCGAATAATATCCTGGGGATAATTAAATCGTATAATGTATATAATTTTATACTTTAATGTATCATAAAAACAATTTATTAATTTCTTTAATAGCAGAAAAGCTTATGCGTTGTTTGAATCGGAGATACATTGTATATACCAGATGTAGGTATTACATAGTGCTGACATTTGATCAGTCATCGCTATTTGACTTAAATATGATCATTTGCTCAAAATATTTACTTTATGAGTTTACTAAACATGATATATATCTATTGCTTTTACTTAAGAAAACAGTTTAAATGATAAACACAATCTAAGCCCCAGCAATGGACGAACATCTGCTATGACTTGCAACATGTCAAGATCTATCACTGAAATAACAAACATACTCTCTTAACTTTAATAGAAAGGAGGAAATAACCGTTTCCCAATAAAACAATAACGGAAAACTTGCTGTCAAATAATGCGGAAAACGTATGTTGATGATATTTAAAATCTGAGATGTTTCTTTTTTCTTTGACCACAGTTATTGCTTTTATTTGCAAATATATAGATAAAATTAATGAACAATACACCATTAATCATAACTGTAAATAAAATACTTTTATTAGCTTTACAAAGTCTCTGGCACATTTACGTTTGGTTTCTTTCTGAGTTTGAGGTACACATATGTACTGAAAAAAGTTATAGATATGACAAACAGACAAACTATAACAGTCCACATAAGAGACGTGGTATTCATGTGTTCCTCTGGCTTTAGCATTGGATTTTGACAGGCATCCCCTGCAAGATGAATATTTTTGAACTGTTTTTTTATTATGTCAATTAGGAAAAAAAAGTTATTATTTAAAAGTTACAGAACGACAATGAATTACGCAGTGCAAAATGTTTTAGTGAATGACGGACGCAATGTTGAAATTACGAAGTGTATACATGTACTATTTCTAATACTGTGTTTTCATCAATATTTGTAAAATACAACTTTCGTGGATTTCGTTTTTGAATTGATCCACGGAATGAAATGTCAGTGAATTTTGAAGTGCAATTTCTAATAAAATATGCATTGTTGAAATTATCGACTAAGCCTCTTTAAAACTGTGATTCTTAAAACTGATTTTAATTTTTTGCACGAAAATGAATCTCCACCAAAATTAGTGAAACAATTATAGTATGTAAAAAAGGAGGAAACATATTATTTCGAGACATTTACCTTGTGGTTTTATACATCCATGAACGTGGTTACAATACTGGTTATCAGCACAGTTGCACAGTGACATACATTCCTGACCATAATGCGGAGAAGGGCAGGGAATACTACAGTTTTGACCAATATAGCCTTTGCCACATGCTGTCCATTAAAACAAATAACGATGAGCACCGGCAAAAATACATACAAATAATTAATGAACGGCCAAAGTCCTTTTGATTTTAAACTTACGAATACATCTGTTCTCTATCTTGTTCCAAATATATCCAAGACAGCATTCCAGAACTCCGGATCTTAATGAAATTATTTTTCACTTTATATTTATATGTTAGAAAACTCGACAACGTATAAAACCAAACGTAATATATTGATCGTTTAGATAAACAGTTGTGATTATGTATATTACATATCAAATGCATTTCACGAAATACAAGTGAGATTTGCATAAAAAAAAACAAAAAACACATTAATGCTAATTCGGTTAAATGGAATTTGCGTACGTGTATTTTTTATATTAAATTATATAACTGTTTTTCACAGACATATAGTCAGACAGAAAACAAGATGATAATAATATAATACTACCTTTCACAAAACTTTGAATTGGAAAATCCAAGGTAAAAAATGAATATAATCATGGTTATGTCCATACTTTCTCTATACATTTTGAGAATTCTTATCAAATGTATTAAATAAAATTTTCATCACGAGTTATATTTAAAGTAATTTATTTAGCTTGTAGAGTCTACTTCCCGTCTGATAGACATATTACACTGACTTTTTCTCGTGAAAAAATATTAATTGTCTCTTTCCGGTGAAGAGGAACATGACAATGAAGTTCATTTAGCACGTCATTATTTCTATATCGCTTTGTTATTGAACACTTTTTTTATTTCAAAGACTACACATTTATAAATCATGAAAACACTTTAAATCAACAGTTTAATCAATTTAACCAACAGTTACTAGCACGTATCATAACTCAACAACTCGATATTTCCAGTTCCACCAAAATTCATTGATCAAATGTTATCAATAAATAACCGTACACAGTAATAATTTCTGTCATTCAGTCAACTTACCAGAGACCGGCAGGGCTTTATTACGATGTAAATAAAGCGATTCTATCATATTTCTATTCAGCTACTCTATCAAGAGGTACCACTGTATGTATTATCTCCAATAAAAATAACATGGACATGTATCATAAAACAGGAATCACATATACCAATAAGAGCATATCCGAAAATCCGTTAAGCTGGATTGAAAAAAAATATTTAGAGAGAAATAAAAGAGAAACAAAAATTAATTCCTATATGGATGGACGATTTTTACCAGTCGGAACTGACCAGACTAGTGGATGGCTTAAAAAACAGATACAAGTATATGACAACATGTGTGCTTTCAATCCAATGTATTTTAAGTTGAAAAGGTTCGCCATATATATTTATAACGGATAAAATAAGGTAATTTCGAGATCATTGTCTTGTCATGATTTTATCAACCTACTCACAAAAAAACTATCTCTACTTACATGTATGTTTCTTTGAATAATACCATTGAAGTAACAAGAGGGGTCTTAACGGTCACCTGAGTACCATGGAAAGCCTATACACAAACTTGTCAAGGAGTCTCATATACGCATTGAATTAAGTTCAATTACGGAGTAGAAAAATCATAATATTATAATGACGACCACCCCCTGCCTGAAATCGTTTAAGAGAGGACTAGAAAACCTATACTTTTAGCGAAAAACTTAAAGATCATTATACAGTGCATAACCTGATATTGAAAATGTGCAATACTCTGATAGAAAATAATGTTCTCATATTTGTTAACTTTCAAGATAGATTTAATGTGTATATGTTTTCATAGATAAACTAATACAAGGTGGCTGAGATGCGTGGGCTATTTATAACAACCTCCTATTTCCCCAGGGCGGACAGTAACTCTACCTGTGGGCATTAAAGCCAAAAAAAAAAATAAACTAACAAACAAAAACAGCTTAAAAACCATCATTAGTTACTTACTTCTCCTTTTCCAGAATTTGAATTCACCATCTGGCATTTTTACAAAACCTTTCTACAGGTCCTGCTTACAATGTATCAGTGATTTGGGTTATCTAATTGTTACTTTATTATTTACAAATCTATTTGTTTATTTAGAAAGTTCAAGAACTGGTTTTGTTTCAAATGAAAAAAAGAAACTTGCATAACTCTTTTTATGATACATCTTACATTAGTACATTATATTCATTAGTTACTAAATATGACCAAGCAAATGACGATAACTTCATTATGAAGAAACACGGGATGATAACTCTATTAACTGTTACCCCCCCCCCGTCCCCTCCCCTTTGGACTTTTTGTGCTTTCACGATATATTAACGTTGAGAAACCGCTTCATTCTCTCTCTTTTCTATATATGTGCATGTGCATTTACACATTTATTTCATTGAAATTCCTGAGCAGAAAAAAATAATAAGACAAATATATACCCCAATCCAAGCCATAACCATTGCTTTACATGAAGATGATATGAAAAATTATCAAAGATGATTGCTTAATGTTATTTTCTAAATATACAGTCAGTTTTTATTCTGATTTTTAAACATTATATACACTAACACTAAATGACCATTTTGGGCACACCCTGCCCTAAGCACTATATGAGTGTTTTGACCCTGCCCCGGCTTCAAATCCTTGTATTGGGAGACATGAAATGTGAATTATGATAGACGGCTTTTACTTTTTTTCATGCAGTCAGTTTATATTCAGTATCAGCAAAAGTAAAGAACTGAAAGCGATTTTTAAACATTGAATACATTAACACTATATGACCATTATGAAAATGTCTATGTGGCAGAAGAGCCATAGGGAGACTAACCTTGATCTTGAAAGTTGAATGAGATACAACTACCACTTAGATTTATAGGAACGTTTGCTCTGTTTGGAATGAAAATTAAGCAATTTGGAATATATTTGTGATCAATTGTCATTCTAACAAATTTAAGGCTTAGTAAAATAGTTTGGAACGTACGTTAAATCTACTGTAAGCTTTATATAACCGATCAAATTTATAGCACTGTTGAGAACAATGACCAACTGACCTGTGCCAGAAACTGTCCTCGAAAAGTTCGATATTTCGCTTCTGAGGTTTGAAAAGGGCCATTTTTGCTTTACTTCAGCGGGTGACCTGCTGGGCCCTACTCCCCTCGGGCCCAACTTCTGTGCTACCTCACTCCATGCGTTAGTCTTTATATCGACGTTAGCGCATTACTAAATTTTCCCAGTATAATATGTTTATAATCATCGACAAGCAATGCTTATGCAAGAAATTCGTCCGTTCCAGTTTGGCTCCCTTTTTTGTGATCGGCTACGGCCGATCACAGTTGTGTCCATATGAGGCTTCCGGCAAATATTACTACTTGCCCACGCATTGTGCCTTGTACTACCTTATTCACTATGGAATGACCTTTAATTTCATGTAGATCACCCAAAACGTTATTCCAATGCGATTGACTTGAGAGTAAACATTTATTCAGTTACAGTCATTTTAATGCAATACTATGAGATTTCTATGCTTTGCTATGAGAAATTGAAATGAAGGGCCTAATGATATGGTATGCTATGCTATGCTGTGGTATGCTTATATAATAAATTTAATCAAAAACGCCTCCATACACATAATAGTTCCACATATTTCGAAGTAAAATGATAAGTTTATTACTAATATGCACTGTGAACATATATTATTTCAAATAAAAACATTTAAAACCAATTCAAAAATCATGTTGAATGCTATGCTATTACGAATGAGATTTTGTGAGATTGTATGCTATGGTATGAGATTCCAATGCTATGGTATAAGATTTCAATGCCATGTTATGCTTTGTTGTATGTTGTAAAAGATATGCTTGAACTGACTGTACATGCATGGAAATATTACTTGGAAACGCCATTCGCCTACTAAAAGTGTATCCATGCCTCGCTAAATTTCAGAAATCAACAAAACTGTGCAATATAGCTTTTGTATCATGTTTATTGCATTTACCATAAATAATGTTTTGCATTACATTAACAGAGCTGACCAATGATACAATATTACATGCCAATAATTCATTTAAAAGGAAAACTTGTCTGTTTCCCTTTCACTTTGACACTGCCAAACGACTTTGTTTACACCCGTCTGCAGTGTTACATGTACGTAACACAACAAAATTGACATCCTTTCCAAAAGAGCGCTCTTTGTTACTATGACGCCGAACTTAATATCAATATGAAGTTAAGAACGATGCTGAGTATTTTTATGAATTTGTTTCTTTCCTTATGTAAGGAATCTTTTCTGGTTTACGACTTGTCAAACGTAAATTTGTTTACATCATAAAATCAAGAAAAAATAAAATATCATTTTTCTTACTATCTGATTCATACAACTTGACATAGAATTGGTAATCAAAGGATAGAATCTAAAAAGGGCTTTGTTTTTGGCGGAACATTGGCGTAAGAAAAATTACATGTTTTTGCAATTCAGAATCGGATTTTTTCTCTTATTAAATGGTCAATACAGCACTGTTTCTGCGAATTTATATCTTTATATAAGGTCTTCATAATATGTAAAAATCAGGAATATTTTGATATTGGAAGCATATAAAATAATAAAAAAAAATCTAAAACTTTAATAAAAAATACAGGTAATGCAGGCTAAGCAATACTGATTTTAGTTTAAATATTTTTTTCCAATTTAGTAGTATTAGCCGATAAACATTCTGATATTACATCATTTCATTGAATAATAGAAATCTAAAATCTTAAACAGATGTCTACATGACTGCAATTAACTATATTTATTTTTATCATCCTTTAAGTTCAGAAAAAAAGTAGTGACTTTGACCTGACCTTGATGCGAAATTAAGACAATCAAATTTTATTAAACTGATTAAATCGTTTGGTTATTTGATCGGTTGAACTGTGTCAACATTTCATAAATTTCTTATTATAAGAAGTAAGTCCGTAAAAAGAACACTCCTTCCATAACTAAGCATTTATTTAGCACTAATTAATGTGCGGTGTAAAAAAAAATCTTAAAATCTTTATGAATCCCGGCCCATATTTTTATCTTTACATGCACTACTGTATACGATGTTTTAAATGTAGGATAATACATATAATGAATAATTTGGAAAAAAAACCTTAAAGTCCCTCAGGTCTTGGCGGTCGTCCGGGTGTGGGCCCGTGCGGTAATCGTTTTTCTGCTTCATTGCGGGGTCTTAAACCTTTTCCGAGACTCCTCTGGCTGTCATTCCTGCATGTTACTGTTTGATGTTTGTAAACATCAATTCATGATGGGGAGAGGGGCAAGGGTCGTAAATGTTTAATACCCTCTCTAAATTATAAATATGTAGATTGTAAACTTTTGGTAAAAAGGATAATGGTCAATCCTTTAAAACAAGGCCACAATTTTATCTATAATGCTCACACTATGCATACATATTATTGTTACAAGCATACGATGCACCGAATTTTAAAGAATATTTCCTAAAAACAGAACACATTTATTGATTTAATATTGCCAGGTGATAACTAACCTTGTATTTTCAAAACGAAGATAAAACAAATCTTGAACGGACGAAACTTTAAACCAACATTATATAAATAGTGCCTGTTTGGGAGGGTAACAGTTGAAATTGACACCCCGAGAAAGCCATTGTCAACCGACGCAAAGCATAGGTTGACAATGGTTTTCGAGGGGTGTCAATTTCAACTGTTATCCTCCCAAACAGGCACTATTTATTTTATTATACTGAATGTCTTAATTTTTAAGAAAATTTTACTGCTTTTATATAGGAATAACGTGAATTCTACAGCGAACCGTACGCGCATAATTTTCGCGCATGTAACATTTTTTAATGTTACCCGTTGCTAAGTGCGTTGCTAACGCTGAGGGTAATAGCAAATATTATTAACTGCGTCTTAACCAATCAGATTTCAGTATTTAACATGAAAGTATAACAAAAGATGTTATCAGAGTAACTCAACTTAAAAATAAAAGTCCACCAGATATATGGCCTTATCTGTTCCCCCACCCCCAAAATGTCTAAATCCACACTTTGCGCATTGGATTTCACAATTTAAGCAAAAAATGTAATCTGCAATAAAAATAGGTATTTTCCATTGACTGTGAAAATTCTAACTTTGTATGCAATATTATTCTGAAGTCATATTGTCCCTACCCAAAGGCTTGAATTTCTGACCCAGGGAGCCATGGATTTCACAATTTTGGCAAAACGCTTCGTGGACATCATAGCCATTAATTCATTATATCCCCCTTGCTGTAGACGTAGAAAAGACCATTTTCTAATATTCAATTAAATAAAAAATGCGCTGTATTGATACGTGTATATTGACCCAGCCCTTGCACCTGATCCCCTGACAAAGGGACCATGTACACACAATTTTGGTAGAACGCTTTTTTCTCATATTTTTCAAAAAAAAAATTTCAGTTTCCCTGCTTACCATAAACTTAGTGTCTTTGCTGCATGTCCAATGGTAGGGAATATATTTTGAAACTTGCATCATTGTTTACATTTTTTCCTATGATTTATGGTCTTTCGGAGGTTGGGGTCATGAATTTCAAAATTCATATTATACAGTATTATTGTTAAATAATAACATTTATGTAAACTAAATGAGATTTCTTTTAATGTGATTTATTAGTATGTATAGTGCCTTTTGGGGTTCAGCATCAGGGGTTACCCGCAATGCTTGTTGACCAATCAAATTTGTGGGTCAGTACGCATGACAAGTTTCAGCGTCAATTTGGCGGACTTTAGTGTTCAGTGTAAACGAACAGAATTTATCGTCAGAATTATTATTTGTTGGCATTTTTTGTTTAATATGACGCCAAATTTTTATTTGTATTATTGTATTAAACTGGTATATCATATTCAGTATTAACAGGGGAGATTATCAGCTGAAGTGTAAAGATTTTTGTCGTAAATTTTATGCAAGTAGATTTCAAATAATCTCCCCT
The DNA here is from genome assembly GCF_025612915.1 of Magallana angulata. Taxonomy (NCBI): domain Eukaryota; kingdom Metazoa; phylum Mollusca; class Bivalvia; order Ostreida; family Ostreidae; genus Magallana; species Magallana angulata. The sequence goes on from NC_069115.1 coordinate 35,202,276, forward strand.
TATATTGGTTAACTTCTAGTAATTTAATAAAATGACTAAATTCGCAATACATGTTGTTGTCTCATCTTTTAAGCTCCTAGTCAGATCAGAAAGTATTACATAAATTACATTTTTCTGCAGATTCTACACACCAAATATTGTAAAGGTATCCCTTGCAGTTTCAGAGAAGAAGCCAAAATTCTTAAAAGTTAACGCAAATTGAGAGTTGATTAAAATGAACTCCCAAAACTTAAAAGACCACAACTCAAGCCTGGTACAAGTTTACAAGTGATTGGCAAACAAATCATATTTGAAGTGTACTTGTCTCTAAGAGTAAGACATTTTTTTTTTAAATCTGCAATCAGTTCGTATAAGTACATAAAACACATGTGCCAGCACCCGTACAAAACTGTATAATTCTAATTTACAAAAGGACTAACAACAAAAATTAGCTGGTAAACTGATATATGATTGAGTTTGCCGCATCGTTCTTGTTGTTCCTTTGTATTTGTCTAGTAAAGTGAAGGTAGATACACATGTAGTCTGTCTCGAAAATTAAATCATCTTCATGCAAGTACAGATGTAATATAAGTATACCAAATACTTCTGACAGACATTTGTTCATATCCAAGCATAACATTTCTTTTTGAGTTTTAGTTTTCTACTAGCATACATTGCTGGTAATTTTCTGCACTCTCAGGTTAAAGTATGCACCAATTCCACAACCGTTTTAAACAAGAGCTACACCGGTATTGTATGCATCTTTGATGAACGTCGTAGATACCTTCAGATACACATAATCAATACAGAAGACCGGCAACTGCATGCATTTGAAATTAAGACACCTTTTTAAAGAAGAAACCCACTATTTTGGGTTGAGAAATTTGTTTTTAGCGTTATGTTCCTTTACACGTTGTTAAAACATATTTGTTGTTTTATAAAACCAACTTTTAGAGAGACACAGATCGGCTTTGAATTACCAGTAAATGCTCTGAGTTATCATTTCTTTGATCTTGATCTTCGGCATCGGCATTTTGAACACATACTATCATTTTACAATATCACACTTTTATACATGTATCCTCTGCTGGAGGGGTACTAGTATATTTGGATCGCTTCAAACGTTTGCCCTTCGTCCAAAGCCAATGGGTTAACTTTTACGATACTTGGCAGAAAGCATTTTTTGAAGACAATTCAAGTTTGTAAAATTGAATAGTCACTATTGGTCAAAGAGAGATGATTATAGCTATCAAAAATCTATTAGCATTTTAAATAATCTTCTTTTTTAAAGCCATTAGGTCCGAATGTTTTAATCTTGTTAAACTGGTTGGAAGCATTTAGTTCTGGTCATGTAGATATAAGTTCAAATCATTATTATTGAGGGTAGGTATGTGGTAAACTTTTGGTAATTTTTTTAATTATTATCAAATTATCAAAAATTATTAATATTGAAAAATTTTCACACACCATTGGGGCAGATAAACTAAAAAATATGTGGAACCTCCTCAGATAGTATGAATATGTAATTTTGTTCAAATAATGATTAAAATCCTCAGAGGCAGATGGGCCACAATGGTGGGGGTGTAAAAGTTTCAACATTAAATTTGAGATAATTTTTTTAAAGATATTTTATTCAAAAACTATTTGACCATGAAGTGTGAGAGCATTCTCAGGAACTGAGCTTATTCAAATTACTTGGTAAGAGTGTGGTCCCGATAGGGGAATCTTAACATAGGAAGATATATTTCCTTAACATAGGAAAACATTGGTACAATATCTTTAGTACGTTTTTTTTTTCAAAATCAATATGGCCACAAAAGCTATTACTTTTGTGGAATCATCGTTAGGAAAAAGTGGATTCAGGTTTGTTAAAACATCAACTTTGGGAGTAGTAGGATGTGGCAAGCAGCTTACATATAATTTTTAAATAATGTTAACATACAAATATTAAAAAATGAGATCAAACTAAATATGATATACATGTACTGTACTTAATTGAGAAAATAGTTTGTGATACTAAAAAGTTTATTTGATTGGAGTTATGACTATTGTTAATCAAATGACGGAAGTGGCTCCTGGGCATTTTTCTTTGTTTAAAAAACAATGCATCAATTCTGAAGGTGAAAATATAAATGCATATAAACTCATACTGATGTTTAAAAAATTAATAGAAAGAATCTCCTTTCCAACATTGTTTATTCCAAAAAATTGAATTTTCGTGTGAAAATTATCAATGTTGACTTTCAACGTTTAGCGAATAGAAACAAAGCTATATATAATACGATCATAACAGCTGAAAAAATCACAAGACTAACAACAGCATAGTACATGCCAAGTGCTTCTGCTTTCTTCCTTGTACAAGGGTTTTGTTCTGCCAAAAGGGTAGTGGATGTATTATCTGTAAAAGAAAGTATTTAGAAAACTCGCTCATCTGCTTGCATATTGGCTCCGAAAAAATATTAGTTGGATAGTAGTTGTATTATAGGTATAAAATAACTTTAAATATTTTTCTTATACCAAACTTTGGAATATTTAGCAATGACTTTGGGTGTTGATAATTTAATAGTTGAAACTCGAATAGTTTTCGACGTTGGAATTAAAATGCGCAAATTTCCTTAAATCAAATAAAAATCCCAATCAAAACAAATTAAAGTAATAAAAAGTAAAATCAGCAAAACTATTTATCTATGTCAGGCACATACTAATGCAACATCAAGTTGTTTAATATTTAAAAGTCATGCCAACAACTATGTGCAAACAATACATGTACGTACATACATGTAATACGTACATGTACATGTTAATAAGGGTTTCAAGGTGATTCAAGTCCTATTCAACTCATAATGCAACTTCGAGTTGTTTAATTTTTAAAAGTCATGCCAGCAACTATGATCGGTACATCTGTGCAAACAATATGTACATAATACGTACATATTAATAAGGGTTTCAATGTGATTCAAATCATAGCGACAGCTGCGACATAAAAATGAAATAAGCTATTTTATGTACTTTAACAAAGTATCCGAAACACACACACATATGTCGGCATTCAGTCTGTGTACTTTTGTCAAACCAAAAAAAAATGACAAAAAAATAATAAAAATAAATCGCAGTATGAGTTACCTGATTACGTCGTCAATATGTCCTAACAATTACACATACTATATACATGTATTTTATCATTCATGCCAAAAAAAATAAACTTACACAATACTTAAAAAAGAATACCTTCTGATGCAAAACTTTGAACATCCTGCTATATGATTGCATTGATCTTTGTTACAGTTGCATTTAAGTCGACATTCCCGACCATAGTACAGTTCAGGACAAGTTGTTCTACAGTTTTCCCCTATATAACCATCATTGCAGGCTTATAAAAATGAAAATAATCGGTCATTATTAAGAAAATGACCTAACGTCAGAAATTGAAAGAAAACTTTTAAGTACCTGAGCAATTTCTAAGAGTCTCATTCCAAACATATCCCAGGCAACATTTTGTTTTTTCGTCTTGTCTAAATTTAGAAATATTTTTTTATATAAAAAAAGCTTTCAATAAATCAATGTCCATTAAAGTGGACTTAATCATTTATGATATGGAATACCGTACAGAGATTTGATGGCGGCATTTGTTGAATTTCTTATAGTATTCACGATATAATACACCCTAATAAATGTCGAAGCCTTCTTATCACAGTAATATATAAAATTTACATATATAATGAATGCTAAAATAGTTTGGATAAGTAACCCCGAAAGACAAGATAATCATATTTTTATGTAGAAGTAACACTTTTAAAAGTAAAATTTTAATTGCAGTACATTTTCTTGAATGTCTTAAGATATTTGAAGGCTTTTCGTGGGTACCTCTTTTACTAAATGTTGCAACATTGTCATATATTTTACAAGGCTCCGTTTTTAGTGTGTGTGTATGTGTGTTTGTGTGTGTCATTCCAACAGCCCATTTAAAATTGACACTTTACAAAAAATAGCCCAACAAACTTATATATACGTGTGCGTACGATGTCAATGGAAAGCTTAATTTGACTTTCCTGTACTGAAAATCGCCTGTTGTTCCGCGTTTTTTTTAATGGAATTGCCCAGCTTTAAAAGATCACTTTTTGTTGATATTTGAAATCTGAATAACAGCTAAATACGAATATTATTATCATCGCTTTATACTTTTGTGTTGAATTTGATGACTAAAGAATTACAATTGCATTGGTTGCTTTTTATCTATTAAACGATCCTAATTAGCATTACATTTACGTGGTCAATGATATATAAACTGCATGGTAAAGGAAGTCTGTAGTCAACTTAACATACATGTACTGACAAAAATGCTGTAAAAGTAAGATTAAGGTAATGAAGTACACTGTATTGCAAAAAAATGAGTGACAAGCCTAGACCGTTGAGATGAAAAAACAATGTTGCTTATCAAAATTATTTCTTATTTTAGGATTAAACTCACACAAGTCGATTGCTATAATCAAGTATTTTTTTAACGAACGTATGAACATGTTATTTAAGTATACATCAAGACAATCATACCCTTTACATATCTGAATACAAGTTGATACACCACAATAAGAAAACAACAATGAACATAACAGAATCATCGTTTGCAGCGTTGCACTTTCAATTCTTTGGAAATATTATTAAATTATTTCCTTATTATTATATTTTACATATAGTACACTAACATGTTTATGATACGTTCACACCGGAACTGTCACTAAAGCTGTATATGTTGGAAAGACGTGATACGTTTCCTCGTTTTCACTTTTTTTGTTGTTGAAAACACGAATGATTAGGGAATATTGACTTGTACGGAAATTAATAAATATATTATGTAAACATTTTATGTATTATATCTCATTAATTTTCACGTTGTTACTTATTGTTGTTAATTCCAATTCTAGTGGATTTTTATAATATATTGAGAACATGAACAGCTGGATTACAGATAAATGTATTTGAAGGGTTATCGTGGGTGGCTCATATTAAACACGAAATGGTAGTCCTTAACAAGTTGCAACATTGTCATGTATATTTTACACGAACCCGTTTTTATTATGTGTGGCGAATCCGCGAAATATCATCCCTACAATTTATTTTCTTCAAAAATTAATTATTCATAACGATTTGCCTACACAAATTTTATTGCTCTATAACATGAACCAAAAGCTTTTTTTTTTACTTACGTGTAATTATATCCATCTGCTGTCCTTTGTTTTGTTAAGAACTCTTCTAGTTTAGAATTTTTTAAAATTATTTTTGAAATCTTCTTCAAAGAAATACTAACTAACTCTCGACATATTTTCGCTTAATTAAACGACCTACGCGTATACATACCAATTGCGTTGATTGCTTTTATTCTCCAAAATAAGCATAAAAGAATTACATGTTCACTAATCTAATATGAACTTCACCAAAAAATGAAGTAAAGTATACGCTGTATACAAACAACTAATAATTATATTTAAAATGCTTTAAAAAATTGCTAATGAAGTACACTATTAACACAATAGAGCAAATGTTTAAATATCCAGACCATGACCTTTAGTTAAAAAAAAATAAAGCCTCTCCAAAAATGTATTTTTTGTAATGTTTAATCAAGTCAATCGTTGTATCTGTGTATTGTTGTCCAAAATTATGAAAATGTTATTGAAGTTTACATCAATACAAATCATGGAGTTGGACACATGCTGTTCCAATACTAAGCTGACATGTATCTTTGAAAAGCGTTTAAAAATAATTTTATCATTTTTAATCGGAAGGAATCGTACAAATTTACATGATTGCGCACAGACGAACATACATTTATAAGTACATTCCAAAAATTGAGCAATTATTTTTATATAAACTGATTGTATTCTTAAAAAAATCTCTCTATATGATAAATTGGCAATTTTTATGGTTTGTTAGTGCATATAAATGTAGAGTTTGTACTGTGTTTATGATATTTAGAAAAGCTGCGAAGCACATGATACAAATTTTCACATAGAGCGTGTGTAAACAAAATAGGAAATATTTATAATTTTTAGTTTCCTCAATAGTACAATTGTGTCCTTCATGGTATATTTTGTTTGTATTTAGTTTGATTTCTGCTAACAAAATCAAAAGGAAGACAGAAATGTAAAAAAAAAAATCATTTACTACTTAAATTAATAATTAAAGTTAAGTGAATACGCAGTAAAATGTGAGTTGTTACGCAAAGTACCTTTGTAGGCTATATTGTGCATCAAAATGTTCAAATCATTTATATCTATTTACTTCAAAATTTACTACTACTATATGATGGATCCTTTTTTCCATTTGTTCTATACATGTACTTAAGATTTATATAATTATTAATATTTGAGGATTGTGAGAAATCTAGCAATAAAAGACATATGTGCTTAATGAGTTGTAAGAAACCGTAATTGTACCCTGTAATTATGGTTCATGATAAGCGGTTATGCCTGTAACAATTATACTATACACAAATATTACATGTAACTTACATGTAAACACATAACGTGAAATAAAATAGTATTCACACCTTCAAATTTATTTGATGAACGAAGTTTTCTTGAACGAAAAATATATCCACTTAGAATGTTTTTCCATGATATCAATGTCTTGTGACTGGTTTTAGACTAATGTTACTTTGAGGCACATAGATTCAAATTGGATGTACAAATCAAATAAAGTGAATTTTGATCTTAACACAAGTGATTAATCAACAATGGCTACAATTATACTGAATTATAACACATAATGTTTTTTGATAAAGGGCCATGAAGTGTGTTCTTTGATTTGTAACGAACTAATCCTGTGTATAATATAAGCATGAAGACAGCCAGAGAAAAGAGAGTTACAATCGCCGTTAGCATGTTCCGGAAAAGAGGAGCGCCCCCATGCTTCTGTGTTTTGATTCCTTGACAAGTGTGAGTGTCATTACGGTGGATGAATTGAGTCGATACATCTTTTGTAATTGAATCAAGATCTATAAGAAAATAAATGTACATTTTTAAATGATACTTGTAAGATTTACACAAGGAAACTCAATATTTACAAGCGATCATATTTTGATTTGAATGAACATTCTTTAAAAAAACCAGTGATAGGTTTCTATACGAATAAAAAAGGAATACAATTTCCACTGTTAGCCAAACACTTGATATATATACACAATTCATGTAATAACAGAAAAATCATGGAATGTTTTGCTGTTGATCACAAGTGCCTCCCATTAGCTATAGGTGGGTATATTTTATCTAGAAACAAGGATGTTTATAAATTTTTAGCTTACAATATTAAAATGAATCAAACTTCATAAAGTTAAATTCAAAACAAATGTTTCTGTTACTTTTATTACCGTGTTATGACCGTCAAAATCTATGTACAGTGTAAACGATAATTTAGAAGTATTGTTGCAATGGCGAGGTACTGAGTATTTCAACAATGTGCAATATATTCGTTTTAATTTATTGTTTGATAGTGTCGTTACTCTCTTTAAATTATATTTCTGTGATGAATATTTCAAAATAACAACAACTACAAAAATAATGCATACCATTTTTCATCTTCACAGATGAAATGAAAATGTTTGTGCTCTGTGGAAACGTTGTTGACTTATTAGTCCAATCTAAAAATAATAGAGCAGTATTTCAATTAGAGCGTGCTGGTTTAATACTGTTTTATGATTCTAGGTAAAATTATTAAAAATTTCAAAACGTCATTGACATACTCATTATATTTATCATACACCTGACTTACCGGGACAACCGTCAGCGGGATCACAATGATCCTCCGTGCAGGAACAGTTTGATAAGCAGTTGTGTCCGTATTGTGGGTACGGACATGGCATATCACAACGTGGTCCAGATGTACCAGCACGGCATCCTGAATATTAAGATTGATATTTGCAATAGGAAAGATTCATGACTTTTTGTGCATTTGTTTAAAAACAACATTTGGAATTTGGTTTTAAAAGCTATGTTCAATATATTACATAAAACTGACCAATGCATCTATTTTCTATTTTATTCCAGAAATATCCAGGACAACACTCAACAATTCCTCCCGTACTGATATAAAAAAAAATGAAAAAAAAGTGTTGGCATATCTTTTCATATATGTACAGGCATGCATATATTCAGCAACAGTTGTTTAAATTACAATTTGAAATTTCAAAAATATATATCTCACCTTCTGCAGACATTCGCATGTAAGGTATCAATACACAAGAAAATAAACTGCACTACTTTCACTATCAATGCAGACGACTTCATAGTTTCGTTCAAGACAAGATAAAATAAGTTAATTTCCTGCAACATATCAATTGAATAACTTTCAATAATTTATTTTCAAGTTTTTAATACGCGCTGTTCACTTCCTTTTCTACATAGATCGTCAAAGTTGATGTCAATGGTACGATTTCCTGAACATATTGAGTTGTATACCAGAATCAACTGACAAGTGCCTATGTAATAAGACAAGCATATTTTTTTTTTTGGGGGGGGGGGTACATTATGCAAATTACAGGCGCCAGAGTCGATCAAAATCCCTCGATCTGAAAAAAGTTATATTTGTTAACGCTTCTATCAATTACGGGTACATTTCAAGTTCGCCACATTTTTTGCATACTTCCCAAACCGTTCCAATCAATTAAAGAAACTTCCATAACACCTTAGTGCCTTAGAAAGAAACCAGCGCTTTATTTAACCAGATCAATTTGAAACCTTGAACATTTATATGGGATATCACATAATTTCAAGTTACATTGTATAACGAAAACAAAACATATTTCATTTTGTAAGAGTTTTCTAACCATTTGGTTTTTTGTGAGTAAAATCGTCTTTTTCTGTTGTATACCAGAATGAAAGTTAAGCAAATAGGAAAATTGCTGAGCAATAATAGCATACCATGTTAAGTAAAGTAACAGCAGACATGTTTGAAGCCGAACTCGATCAGAGTAATCAGGAACTTAAGCATACATATAACAAGATATGATAAGTGAAGAAAGTGCCCAAGGAATTAACTAATAATGTATTATCTGCAAAATTCCGAAATTTCGTTAAGTCGTAGGTTGTTCTACTGTCGTTTAGTAGATCAACGTTATTTTTTTTCTACATAGTCCAACTAAACGTAAAACATTTCAAACGTAATGATTATATTTGTGTGACTTCGACATTAATTCAAGCAGATATACATGTAATCGCTGTCGACTCAATGTGGCAAATTCAAATTAAATCAATAAAAACAGCTTAAAACAAATTGTGTTGTTCGAAATAAAAAAAAATTAGCTGAAAATATGTATCAAAGAGATGTTTGATAATGCCAGTGTTACCTTTTAAATAATCGCGATACGTACTGCGGTGTTGATATAATGTAAGGATATATTGATATCATGTAATAAAATGTTGACATAATGTAAGGATACATTCGCCCCATGTAATACAGTGTCGAAATAATGTCATGATGTATTGACCTTTGGTTGTACAATGTTGGCATAACGTATGGATGATTTTACATCACAACGTAAAAAGTTGACATAATGTAAAGACATGTTTACTTCACCTAACGTGCTTTTGACATCACGTAATAACGATTTGACCAAATGTAAAGATATATTCACACCACGTAATGGACTTTGACATAATGTAATGGTAATTTGACATAATGTACCTATAGTCTAATGCTATAAGGCAGCCATGGCGTTCCATAAGGGACCATGCATTTTACAATGTCGGCAGGTGTTTCCTGGATATGATAATCATGCAATAAGTTTTGTTTTCAAAAGGTCATGGATTGAGAGGAGACGAATCTCTACGAATGAATACATTTTCATTATATGGCTATAATTTTTCCCCGCTCTAGCAGTAGCGTTAAAAATGAAAGAAGGTGCGGGGGGGGGGGGGGGGGTTAGACCTATCAGAAATATTGACAATCAAAACGAAAAAGGTTTTTGTTATAGTTGTGTCTAACTATGCAAAAATAAACTTAGCCCGCTAGCCACCCCATCCGGTTCCGGCGCCTATGCCTAGGACCTAAATGCATGGCCAAGGGGCCATGGATTTCACATTTCGGATTACCATGTGCTTAGTTTTTCTGCTGCATTTCAAATGGTAGAGAAGATTTGTTGTTAAACTTGCATAACGTTTTACAGTTTTTACTCAAAATGTGTGGCTCTAGGGAGGTGGGGTTAATGAATGTCACATTTCATATATCATTTTCTTTACAGATGCTCTACACAATTTTTTAAAGATATACATAGCAATATCATAGATGTAGCTGAAAATGTTCAAAGGGAAACGCACGACGACGGACGAAAAGGGATCTCGGCACACAGTAGCCGACACAGGAAGTGTTCCAATTGACTGTACAATTGAAAGCATTATGGATGACCATACAAAAGAATAAAAGGACCACGACTCTAGCCTGGTATTGGTATGCAAGTGAATGTTACACACCTAAAATTAGAAGTATATAATTATTATACAATATGACTTTTAAAATTACAAAATGTCCTTAATGTTCTGCAATCACTTGATAAAACTACAGTTATACCAACATTCTTACAAAACTATGATTTTCTTAACCTGTTTATAAAATGACTAACTACAAACCTTAGCTTGTCCACTGAAATTTAATTGAATCTGTCGTATCGTTCTCGTTGTTCCCTTGTATTTGTCCATAAAGCTGAGGGTTGATAGTCTCTCTTGAGGCTTAATATTCCTCCATGCAAGTGCCGATGGAATATACTGCAAATTCCTTATATTACGCAAGCACCTAATTCCGCAATTCCGGTGTTTTGTATCAAACCGTGAGAATATGAAATCGCGATCAGCATTTTTGTTATAATTTCCTATAGTTCAAAACTGTCTGAAAAATGAAAGCGAACTTTTAAAATCTGTAAGAGTTGCTACTCTCGATTTTACGCGGAAATTAATTCCTCGCTTTTAATTAGGAATCTACAGTAATAATTATGTTTTCCAATACATGTACTACTGATTAACAATTCACTGCATATAACTTCTCACTATGTTGTAGTTTTCTACTAGCTTACATGTACATTACTAATACTGTTCCTTCACTCTCAGTTTAAAGTATGCACCGAACCCATTTTCGTTTTATCACGGCCGAAACAGGGCACCAATCGGTACTGTATGTAGCTTCCATGGATGTCGTAGATACATCTGCACGTTCAGGTACACAGAATATTACGAAAGACTGGCACTTGCATGCATTTGTATTTTAAGACACCTTTATTCAGTAGAAAACCTACTATTTAAGGCTGATTTAATTTGTAGTTAGCGGTATGTCCATTTACTTGTTGTTTGAATATATTTGTTGTTTCATAAAACTTACTTTTTAAAATCATAGAAACGCAGATGTCATTTGGCTATCAAAATGTGCGGGTCTGACTTTGATTTTTAAATAATGTCATTTAAAACACAAACCGTCATTTTATTATTGAAACCTTTAGAATCCCTGATTTAATTGAAATGAAGTGACCTTTTGACCTCTTGCTTAGTGTAAATTTGAATGCAACAATTCTGATATTAATTATATTGATTATTAAATAACAATTGCAAAAGAGTATCTTGCTTTTTAAAAAAATGATTTATTACAATGAAAAATGACAATAACAAACTGTGAACCGTCTCAAAAATCTATATAGCAAAATAGAAATTTATGGCAGAGCAAATCCGGACCTCTAAAAAGATAGAGATGGGATCCGTTGTCCGGGAGGAGTTCTTGATTGAATTGAGAACTTGGGTTTTGATTGATCAATGTAAAAACTTCAGCACAGTTAACTTCAACGTTTAGCTAAATAGAACAAAGCTATATATAACACGACAAAAACAGCTGCAACACTCACAAGACTTATAACAACATAGTACATATCATGTAATAGTGATGAATAACCAAGTTCTTTAGTTTTCTTTCCTGTCCAACGGTTAAATTCTGTGGAAATGGTGGTAGATATATTACCTGTCACTTTAAATATTGATGATTTGATGTTGAAAGTTCGACTTGTTTTCGATGGTGAAGTGACATTGCTCATCGTCCCTACATAAAATAATAACCCAAAAAACGAAATGAGTTATACAGAATAGCAATAAAAGAAACCCGAAACTTAAAATACAACAAGTTGTGAAAATTTAAAAGTTATGTAAAGTGTTTTTATCCCTCCAGCTGTTTGATAAAGATTTTTTACTCTAGAAACCGAGTTTTTAAGGGAAAAAATATATCGCGTAATACTACACATACAAAAACACCGAATATTATATTCAATTTAACAACGTTTTTAAATCACATACTACCCGTCATACTATTAGTGTTTTTATTGAAAGCAATATACATGTAAAACTGATTGCAAAAAGAAAAAAATCGGATTGCGATACAATTTCAGCCTTTATGTCGTCTATCTTTTTTTACTATTACTATATTATATTTAATGTCATTCCTAACAAAATAATAAAGTTCAGCTTTGATAAAATAAAATATACCTTTTGATACAGACTTTGAACACCCAGCTATATGATTGCATTGATCTTTGGTACAATTGCATTTAAACCGACATTCCCGGCCATAGTACAGTTCAGGACACGTTGCACTACAGTTTTCCCCAATATAACCATCTTTGCAGGCTAAAACAAAATGAATTAAACGCTCGTTTTTAAAAAAAAAATGAAAATGTTAATTATGTCAAAAGTAAACAGAAAGCTTGTAAGTACCTAAGCATTCTCCAAGAGTCTCATTCCAAACATATCCCAGGCAACATTTTGTTGTTTCGCCATGTCTAAATTTAGAATATTTGTTTATATTAAATGTTTATATTAAATGTTCATTAAATGAAAATCTGTTTTAATGTATCATATATGGTTGGAAACGTCGAACAGAGATTTGATGGAGTATTGGATTGGATTTCCTTATAGTATTTACGATATAATATCCCCAATAAATGTTGAAGTCTACTGATTAAAATTATAATTTAAATTTACATACATGGGGAATGCTAAATATATTTTTTTAGGGATAATGTCTTACTATAAAAGTAATCCTTAAACACGATCATAAGATTATGCTTTTACTATAAAGTAACAATTTTAAAAATAAAATAAAAATGTTAGTGAATTTTATCATTTCTTTTATGTGGAATGTTTTACAGATATTTAAAGGATTTTCTTGGGTGTCATATATTGTCTACGAAATAACATTTCCACTGAAAATTGCAACATTGTATTGTATATTTTTCAAGACCCCGTGTTTCGTATATGTGGCGATTTTACAAAATGACATCCCAACAGCCCATTTTAGAATTAACAATTTATAAAAAATCATCCAGCACAAAATTCCTACGGTATAAATGAAGAGTAACTAATCTTCCGTGTACGTATAGCCATATGTTGTTCCGTGATTCTCATGCAATTGCCTAGTTTAAGGGCATCACTTTTTGTTGATATTTGAAATCTTCATCAATGGATTAATTCGGATTTTAGTATTATCTCGTTGTAATGTTGTGCTGTATTTGAAGACATAAGAATACCAATTGTGTTGGTTGTTTTTAGTCTGTTCAACGATTCTCATTGGCATTACATCCACGTGGTCAGTAATATATGAACTACATGTTATAGAAAGTACACAATCAATTAAACATGTACTTACACGAATAGTGCAAAATTCAGAAATGACGAATAAAGTACACCGTATTGCAAATATTAAATAAATAACAAGCCTTAACCGTTGGGATGAAAAATTGTGTCATATTAAAATTGTATCTAATTTTACAGTACCGGACAGACCAAACCTAACAGATATTGAGTAAACTCAGACCAAACCTTGGGTTCACTTTCGGGTTTTACTCTGGATTTACTAGAGTGGACCCAGAGTAAACCCCAAGTAAACCCAGAGAGTAAACCCCGATCAAAAGTAAACACCTGAAGTAGACGCTACATGTGCACGGAATATAAAAGGGATAGGAATGCCACACAGTAAGACAATTAGATAAAAGACGGGTCTACTTCACATTTCAATGTTGAATGAGGACCCCAAAAGCAAACTGCGAGTAGAACCAAACCCGAGGTTGACCCTAACTGGACTTAAATTTTCATAAAGTGAACCCCAAGTAAACCCTGAAAGTAAACCTGGAGTTTAATTGGGGTTTACTCTGGTGTTAGGTTGGGTCTGATCAATACTGTGCGTTTAAACTTACTTAGGTCGATTATTGTTATCATATGTCTTTACACATACGTATGAAATGTTATTAAAGTTAACATCAAAACTTACTTACCCTTTACATATCTCCGAACAAGATGAAACACCAAAATAAAAAAAGATTATTGAACAAAACAGAATCATTGTTTGCAAAAATTGACTCAGAATGTTTTATTCTTTCCTTATTGTAACATTTCAAATTTAGTGCACTACCATGTATATGGCACGTTCAAACTGGAAACACTTAAGGCTATTAATTTCAGAAATACAAGATATTTTCCATCGTTTTTCACTTAATTTTTAGAAAAACAAAAATTTAGGAAATAATGACTTGTAAGGAAATTGAATCGATGAATTATGTAAATAATTTATCGTATTTTATCTCAAAAGTAGTACATTGTTTTACGGTAATTTTTTACTTATTTTTGGGATTTTTAAAATTCCAAATCAAGGGGATTTTTAATCATTTATTGCTAATGAATGGCTTACATACATTTGAAGGGTTTTCGTGGGCGCCCCATATTATCCATGAAATAACCCCCCCCCCCCCCCCAAAAAAAAAAAAAAAAAACAAAACAAAAAAAAACCACAAAAAAAAACAAAAAAACAATTGCAACATTGTAATGTATAGTCTACACCACACCGTTGTTATTATGTGTACAAGCGTATCCACGAAATATCAACAAAACAACACTTTTTAAAAATTAATAATTCCCAACAATTGCTCTACTCAAAACATAATTGATCTACAACATATATAAAAAGCTTTTTTTTTCACTTCCGTGTAATTATATACCTCACGTATTCCGTGATTTGTTATAATTTTTTTTTTTAGAGAAAATATTTTTTGTTGAATTTTGAAATCTTCAAAGGAATACTAATGCACTGTCGACATTTGTTTTAGCTAAAGTTGACAACTTACGCTTAAACATACCAATTGCGTTGGTTGCTTTTATTCTTCAAAATAAGCATTATTATTAAAGCATTACATGATTGTTCACTAATCTTTGAACTTCACGAAAAAAGTACAGTATACACTGTCTACAAACAGCTAAAATTATTCAAAATGCTGTGAAAATTAGCGAATGTTGTACACTATGAACACAACAGGGCAAACGTTGAGATAGTAACATGAGGCGATATTTTTGGTCGGGGCATGATCAAATCCAATAAAGCCCGAAGGGGTCTATGATAGATGCGATCACGCCCCGACCGAAATTATCACCTCATTATATTTAAAGAGTAATTTCTCATTTCTTATATTTGGATAATTTTAAGCCATCGTACGATTAACTATTTAAACATGAATTAAAAAAACTTGGCTGGCGCCTAAATTTGGCGTCAATTGAAGTTTTGGGTAAAATACATGTAGTACAAAATCAATACAAAGTGTTATCAAAGGCAAAGGCACTAGAAAATGTAAATATAAAAATTAATCCTCTTTAAAATTATATTTTTTGTAATGTTTACTTAAGTCAATTGTCAAGTCAATCAATTTATTTTGGTCCAAATGTATGAAAATGTTATGAAAGTTTATATCAAGACAAATCATGTCGATGAACACATGTTGTTCAAATGCTAAGCGTACATGAAAAACGTTTAAAATCGTTTAAAAACAATTTTATTATTTAAATCGGAAGGAGCGTACAAATATACATGACTGTTTTAATGCGCGCAGGCGATTATACATTTTTAGGATATTCAAAAGATTATGCAATCATTATTATATTATCTTACTGCATTCTCAAAAAATCTGTATATATGATAATTTAGCGATATTTATGGTTCTTGTGTGCATGTACATGTATAGTTATTCCTGTGTTTATGATGTTCAGAGAAGCATGTGATACAAAAATTCACATACAACATGTGTAAACAAAATAGGAAAAAAAATATCTTATTCTCACTTCACAAATTCATTTGATTAACGCCGCTTTCTTGAACAAAAGATATCCATGTACTAATGTTTATTTGAGGCATAAAGCTTCAAATTGGATATACAAATTAAATATAGACAATTTCAATCTTATCAATATTGATTAATCAACAATGACTACAATCATACTGAATTATAACAAATGATGTTTTTTGATAATGGGCCATTAAGTGTGTGATTTGTAACGAACTTATCCTGTGTATAAAATAAGCATGAATACAGCCACAAAAAAGAGACTGACAATCGCCGTTAGCATATTCCGGAAAAGAGGAGTGCCCCAATGCTTCTGTGTTTTGATCCCTTGACAAGTGTGAGTGTCATTAAGGTGGACGAATTGAGTCGATACATCTTTTGTAATTGAATCAAGATCTATAAGAAAATAAATGAACAATTTCAAATGATACATGCTATATTTACCCAGGAAATTCAATATTTAAAAGCGGATCATATTTCGATTAATTGAATGAAATTTAAAAAAAAACCACAGTGATAGGTTATGATACGAATTAAAAAAAGGAATACAATTTTCACTGATAACTAAACACTTGATATTTGTACACATGTAATAACTGGAAATGTTTTGCTGTTGATCACAGGTGCCTTCCTGTAGGTGAATATATTTTATGTAGAAACAAGGATGTTTATCATTTTTAGTTTAAAATATAAACTTAATCAAAACGAATCATGAATCAAACTTCATAATGTTAAATTTAAAAGACATATGTTTCTGTTAATTTTATTATTTACTACAAAAATTGCATACCATCTTTCATCTTCACAGATGGAATGAAAGTGCGTGTGCTCTGTGGAAACGTTGTTGACTTATTAGTCAAATCTAAAAAATAATAGAGCAGTATTTCATTTATAGTTTGCTGGTTTAATACTGTTTTATGATTCTGGGTAATATTATTAAAATTTCAAAAAGTCATTGACATACTCATTATACTTATCATACACGTGACTTACCGGGACAACCGTCAGCGGGATCACAATGATCATCCCTGCAGGAACATTTTGACGAGCAGTTGTGTCCGTATTGTGGATACGGACATGACATATCACAACGTGGTCCAAATGTACCAGCTGCGCTACTTTCACTACCAATGCAGACGACTTCATAGTTTCGTTCAAGACAAGATAAAATAAGTTCATTCCCTGCAACATATTATCAAGTGAGTAACTTTCTATAATTTATTTCAAAGTTGTTCATACGTCCTGTTCACTTCCTTTTCTACATAGATCGTCAAAGTAGATGTCAATGATACGATTTCTTGAACATATTGAGTTGTATACCGAAATCAGCTTACAGCATATTTGGGGGAATAAATTATGTAAATTACTGACGCCAGAGTCGATCAAAATCACTCAATCTGAAAAGTGTTTTATTAGTAAACGATCCTATCCATTACAAGTACATTTTAAGTTCCCCAAAGTTGTTGCATACTTCCCATTCCTTTCCAATTAATTGAATAAATTTCCATAACGCTTCAGCGCATTAGAAGGAAACCAGCGCTTTATTTAAACGAATCGATTTGAAACCTTGAACATTTATATGATATATTACATAATTTGAAGTTACATTGTATAACGAAAAACAAAACATATTGCATTTTGTAAAAGTTTTCTAACCATTTGTTTTTGTGGGTAAAATCGTTTTTTCCTGTTGTATACCAGAATGAAAGTTGAGCAAATAGGAATATTGCTGAGCAGTAATAGCATACCATGTTAAGTAAAGTAACAGCAGACATGTTTGAAGCAGAACTTGATCAGAGTAGTCAGGAACTTAAGCACACATTAAAACTATATATGGAAAGCGAAGAAAGTGACAAGGAGTTAACTTCTTTTTCTCTGCAAAATTCCGAAATTTCGTAAAATCGTTTTTCTACTGTCGTTTAGTAGATCAAAGTTCTTTCTTTTCTACATGGTCTAACTAAACGTAAAACATTTCAAACATACTAATTATATGAGTGTGATTTCGACATTAATCGCAACAGATATGCATGTAATCGACTGTCGACTCAATGTGGCAAATTTGAATAAATTCAAAAAAGACAGCTTAACACAAAGTGTCTTGTTCGAAATAAAAAAGAAAAACAAACTTAAAACAATGTATACAAGAGATGTTTTATAATGCTAGTGTCACATTTTATATTTGCACAAAATGTGTAACATCTGAGCCTAGGTTCGTAAAATCCATAAAAAATATCGGCTCGGAAGCGATTAATTGTAAAGTAAAATATTTGTATTTCAATAAAATTTAACCAAATTAATCGCTCCTAATTACAGTGTGCTCGTCAAACATATCAGCGGTTTGCTTAAAATTTGGAAACAGATGAAAGCTGGTTGTTGATTTTGCTCATTACCGGCCTCTAGATGGCGGTCGGTTAAAAAAAGTAGCTGTGCGTTTCTGTAGAGGCATTGATTACGAAAGTCTCGGTCAGTATCATAACGGAAATTCTATAGAAAATGATTAAAATACATGCGTTATATTCGTAGATAGCGTGTGTTTATGTTCATGGAGAAATGTGTTATTAAATCCAGTGATGAGCCTGTCGACGCCGGGTCAGAAGTATAGGTAAAATGCTACTACTGACCAAGGTGCGTCAGATCATTAGTATGCCCTTGATCGCATTTACTAGTTAGGAGGAAAATGTTGTAGCGCAGTGTCCGTGCGCATAAAATTGGGGTGCGGGAAACACAGCTCTCCGATAGTCATCTGGAAGCTATCTTCCTGCCTCCTCTTTTTATACGGGTAAGATAAATTATAACGCTTGCGCACATTCTTAAAAGTAAGTTTAATAGATCTAAAGGGTTCAAATAAAACTTTATTTTCTGAGCTTTTTGTAATAAATATTAATGTTGATAAATGTCATTGTAATTAATATTGATATTTATTGTTAAAATGTCATATTAAATTGTTATATCTAAATGAAAGTGTAGTCATTCGGAAGCTGTCTTTCTGCCTCATTCTTTTATACAGACTGGGACACGGGCTACTCCCCATGTAGAGGAGACATTATGGAAACACTTTGGCTAGGGCACCCGCCAGGAGTGGGCATGGTGGAACAGAGATCTCGAGGATCTACATGTATATGGAATAGTACTGCTGTCGTTATGATATCGTCTTGACTTATTACCCCGAGAAGCGTGTGGTAAAATTATGAACATTTTCTTCTAAAAATTAAATTAAAATAAAATGTTTGTGAAGATTTTGTTAGATTGTATTTCTTTATATTAAAGCATTTTTAAAACCATGCAGAATTCACATAAAAGGGAAGATTTTCCCTTTTTTGCATCATGATTACTTTTTGAGTACATGTAAGTATGTAACGTGTAACATGTTAATTATATATAAAAAAATGTAATATACTTATGTCTAAAACTTACAAAATGAAGTATCTCGTTTTCCACCAAAAGTTGATTACAATTATAATTTTAATTTTCATGTAAAAATAATCAATGTACACATGTAATCATATGTACGTTTAATCTTTACATTTAGAATATAAAAACAAAACTATGTACAATGCGAGAAGAAAAGCTGCAACAAACACAAGACTAACAATAGCATAATACATGGCAAGTAGTGATGAGGAATTACCAAGTTGTTTTGATTTGTTTTCTGTGGAAACAGCGTTGGATGTATTATCTGTAAAATATAAAGAAAACTCGTTAATCTTCTTTCGTACTGATTCCTGAAATAATATACTTAAGATTATATTTGTATTATTCAATTTAATTTATAGCTTTGAAGGGTTTTTTTTTCTTAAGACCAAAAACCTGTAGCAATATTTACCAATTACTTTAGATGTTGACGAGTTGATGGTTAAAACTCGAATCGTTTTCGATGGTGAAATAGGTACACTCATCATGCCTAAAACATAAAAACTTCAAAACAAAAGGAATTTAACCAATAAAACAGTTACTGTTAAACCCACCAAAAATCCTAATCTCAGTTAAAATCATCGAGTTTTTTAATATTTAAGAGAATATTTAAGATGTACCAACAATTTAAATCGCTACAGCTGTTCAGTTAAGACAATATGTTTTTACCAATACAGAAATCAAATATTATTTGTACCAATATAAAAAGGTAAACACAATGAATAACAACTATACCTTCTGATGAAGACTTTGAACATCCAGCTATATGATTGCATTGATCTCGGGTACAATCGCATTTAAGTAGACATCCTTGACCATAGTACATTTCAGGACACTTTGTACTACAGTGTTTTCCTATATAACCAGCATTGCAGGCTTATAAAACGGAGAATAAATTCTCATTATCTAAAACTTTAATTTGAAAAATGTTGATTACATCAAAGGTTGAAAAAAACTTGTTACATGTAATACCTGAACATTTTCCAAGAGTCTCATTCCAAACATATCCCAGACAACACGTTGTTGTTTTGTCTTGTCTAAATATAAAAATATTAATTTTTACAACGGCTTTCTGTTAATGAATGGCAATTAAAGTGGGTTTTTATCATTAATAATTTGGATTGTTTCAGAGATATTGGTGAAAGCCTTTGATTGATCACATATATATATATATATATATATATATATATATATATATATATATATATATATATATATATATATATATATATATATATAAACGTGGAGACAACGTCATTTATACTTTGTATATGCATGCTCCCGCGCCGATTTCATTACATATACTATCAAACACTCCTTTTAAATAATCAACAACCTTGAAAAAAGGCCAACATTAATTTAGATATATCTTTAAAGTATATCATAAGCTAAATCCTCTACTATGAAATTACATTTGTGCATGTATATGTTTACATGTACGTGTTTCATTAGATATGTTCTAATCTAGAGATGCCACTCATTGTTGTATAATATGAAATCTGCTCAAACTGAATAATATCAAAAAAGTATACAAATGTTATAATTCGTATCAAAACTTTCTTACCCTGAGCATAATCTAGAATATGCTGGAACAACGCAAAAAGAAAACAATACTGAGTATAACAGAATCATCGTGTGTAGCAAAAAAAAAATGGATTATTCTTTCTTTATCTTCATAATTTACATGTAGATATGATGTAATAACATGTAAATGTTATCCACAAACAGGAAATAATTCAAAAAAATATCTACGATGCGTTTCCGTGTTTTTATTTATTTTTAAAACATACAATGGGTTAGCTCATCATTCCTTTTTAATGCACATGTTTTCCTTGATACAGAAGGACTGCTAAATGCTAGTTTTAAAGGTTTATTGCCTTAAGACAAATTTGTGGTATAAACCTTAACATTACACAAAAATAACAGTCATAATCATATATATATATTTTATATAATTAATTATCATAAACAGTGTCAAATTGAAAAAAAAAACTTTAGAATGACTACAATCAAACTGTAATACAATAAGTGTTATTTGTTGATAAAGGACCACTAATTGTGTACTTTGTTTTGTAACGAACTAATACTACGTATATAATCAACATGAAGACTGCAAGAAAGAATAGACTGACAATCGCGTCGCGCATGGTCCGCGAAAGCGGAGAGTCCACATGCTCCTTGGTTTCCTCCACTCGACAAGTGTCGTCAATATGGTTAGGGTTAGAAGTAGGTGCATCCTTTGTGATAGAATCAAAATCTTTAAGGAAATTATAGAGACATGTAGTTATATACTGTTAACAGGACATTGGATAAAAGTTCACATATAACTAACGAGGAAATTAGTGAAAAACATTACTTTTAATTACAAGTGTTTTCCATTAACAAGGTAGTATTTTTTAAAGAAATTTGGATGGTTTATTATGTTACAGCATACAATTTAAATTGCCATTAAAGAATTCAATATCAAGATTTAAAAAAAAATTAAAATTAAAAATCAAGTAATTCGTTTGCTTATGTTATCGTTTTTGTTATGACCGACCAATATTTATTTGTATGCAATACATTGTACGACTGAATTGACAGGAGACTTGATAATTATGTAAAAAGTAATGTCACATTGTCAGGGTTTTTTGGTTTCATATGAATATAATTTTGATTGGATTGGAAAGTATTATTATAATTCTAAATCGAAATAGCAATAGCGCAATCAAAGCAATTTAGGAAGTTTATTTTGAAATGACAAAAAGGGGTAAATAAATGCTTACCATCATGTTTATTTACTGATGACATAAATGTGCTGGTCATTACTGAAGAAGATGCCGATTTACTGGTCGAGTCTAAAGTAATCAATCAATATTTCATGCAAAATGTAGTCGTCACTGATTTTATACTATATAACCACTACATGTAAGGTATTAAAACTGTTTTTGAAGTCATCAACAAACTTGTGTAGCTAATTTTACTTACCGGGACAACCTTCAGCGGGTTTACAGTCATCTTTGCTGCAGGAACATTCTAAAATGCAAAGAATTGGAATTCACAAGAAGAAATATGCATGTAAGTTATTCATTTTAACCACAATAAGTAGTAAAACCTGCAATTTTTAAAAACGTACTTGTACATCTATTCTCTATTCTATTCCAGTAATATCCAGGGCAACACTTAAGACTTCCATCATAACTGTTACATGCACATGTAAAAGAGCAAAAAATATCGTTGACAAATTATAATTGTTTAAGCATTTTTTGTATGCATTATATTCGGTACTATTACCATGTTGCTGGGGGTTTTTTTAAAATTATTTATGACCATTTTCTGTTGGTAATGTCTTAATAATATTTGTTAAAATTTAAAACATATACTATCTTACCTTCGGCAAAAATCTGCATGTAAAGTACCAATACATAGGTAAAGGAAATGAATTACTCTGAGTACTAAAGCCGATAAAATCATAGTTTTGTCTATGACAAGAGTGAAACAAGTAATCCTACTGCAACAAATTAAAAGTTAACAATAACTTTTTATGAAGTATTTTTAGAATAAAAAAATTACCTATTACTTCCTTTTCTAATTAAAAGGTCGTATTTAAATCTAGGACAACGTGATGTTAGACAAAGATATAGAGATATTTGACAAGGATGATAAATGCATTCAAATCATATACATGTTTCATAGCTTTTTTCAGATGTGTCTTTCAATAGTCAACTTGGGAATCAAACATGTATGGGAATTCAAAGTTTATCTTTCTATAAACTATGCATCCTATCCTAGCGAGGGCTAGCGAGGATGCGAAATGAAAAATGTAGTGAAAAGAATTTTTTGTCCAAGTAAAGCCCCCTTTAAATATTTAAAAAGAAGGATTATATCCGTCTGTTTAGATTCTTTTCTCTGAAAATTTACCTTGTACTAGATAGAAACAGGTAAATGCTTCAAGTGAGATATCATAGTTAAAACAGTGGAAAAATGAACCACGGCAACCCAAATTTCTCTTGCTATAAGTATTTTTTTTAATTGAACTTTATTTATTTTACAACAATTGATAAGCAAGTTCTACAACTTATATTAATATCTCACGTTGGCATGGATGTTAGCGCGAGGGGGTCATTGGTTTGGGAAGAAGCTGGAGTACCCGAAGAAAACCCACGTGTCGAAGCGGGCGATCGCCATACCTTATAACATACAGGCACTTTCGATTACGTGGATCGAACTTGGGTCGCAGCGGTGACAAGCAAGTGCATTGTCAATTGCATTGTCAATGCGCATTGCTATAAGTCAATGGAAAAACAAATAAAAAAACTTTCATTTAAGATTAGTTTTATGCAGGATAGAGATGCATATAGTTAGATGTCTCATGTCAGCTGCAACAATACTTGTTTAACTTTGTTGATAAATATGCAACAAGTTGCAAGGGATAATACGTTTTTGAAACAACCATCGGTTAGTCAGCCAGTTAGTCGGATGGTCAGTCAATTCTACTTTTTTGCAATTCTCCTTAAATCAATACAGTTACATGTACCGTCTTTTAACATCGAAGGTTATACGGATATTAATTAAGGGGAGATATGCAGGGAAGTCTGATTTCACAATTTTTCTGGAACTTTCTGATAATAGTTCTATAATTCTTGGTATTAGTGGTTAACGGTTCGTCAGCGCAAATCCTCCTGTATTAAAACTCATTGTAGGTGAGCATAATTTTGATTCCGTTATTTTTTTCTAATACATTTTGGTCAGTGTTTTATACTTGAACTTACATGTACAAGTTGAATAGTTACAAAAAAGATATATGTGAGGCAATGCTCACTAGGATTAAATCTGCTCTGATGTGAATATAAAGAATAAATAAAATCGAAATTTAACAGGAAGTTGACGTCCAATAAGTACACAATACATCAAATGTATTACATGCCTAAATAAAGAGTGTGTAAAAATTTCGAGCATCTGCAATGAATAGTTGTTGAAAAATCTTTAACAAAATTTATAAATGTATATGTATACCTTGCATATATATATATATATATATATATATATATATATATATATATATATATATATATATATATATATATATATATATATATATATATATATATGTTTATAATAAACAAAGTGACTGTCGTTATTTAACGGGAAGTTGACGTTTAATGGTACAAAAATAGATCCCAACATACGCCATGCTTAAACAAAGAGTGTGTTTAAATTTGAAGCACCTGTGATGAACAGTTGTTGAGAAATCTTTGATGAAGTTAGTTTGAAAATTATATAACGGAAAGTTGACGTTAAATAGTACTATATAAATCCCAATATATGACATGCTTAAACAACCAGTGAGTTTAAATTCCAAGCACCTGCAATAAACAGTTGCTGAGAAAAATTGGACAAAATTTGGTACGGACAGACAGACAGAAGTACGAGCAAATACACAGACATGCACATAAGGGTAAAACAGTAGACCACTTCTCCTTTGGAGCAAGGGTATAATAAAGTTATGAAAAAGTGTTTTTCCGCAACTCCCATGGTTCAAATAATATTTTGTTTAAGTGCAGTGTAAGAGTACATATTTACAGGAAATTCCGATTCCTTTTCTGTCCTTGACATTTTGTTTTAAAATTCAAAAATTCATATATTCTAGATCTAATTAATAATAAAAATGCCTTAACTAACAAATTTTAGTTAAAGAAAGCAATATTTGATCCTTAGAGAAATGTTTTAACGGCAGATTTTATACAAACGCAACTCCTATAATATGATCGTTAAAACTGATATAATGAAAACTTTAATATGAAAGTACTGTCTTTTAGAAATATATATTCGTTGTTTTGAGAAATGCAATCCAAAGTTTATTTGATTTTCTAAGTATTGGATAAAATAATACATTCTAGGTTATATGTACATGTATAATAAAACTCGGATAATATACTTGATATTAATGAGTAACACCAACTAATCTAAATATGTGTTTTGTAGTTTCGTATATAAAGTAGTGTTGTAATAAATATATGAATAGACTATTGTTTTTGCCTTTTAAAGGGTATTTATGTAATTTTAAGATTAATAAAATAACAGTCAGTGTGATAACTTAAAGCATAACATATTGTCAGACATTGTAGTACATTACATAATAATCATTTGTTTTCTTTATTCTAAAAATGACAAATGTCAGGTGGTGTACGTCCAGTCAATAAACATTGCACGAAATACATATTTTTCTATACTGTATAACATTCATTAAATTAAAGTTTCTTTTGATCACAAACATGCACACGATTACCAGTCTCAAAGTAGTGTTGGTTTGTGACATACTGTGGGATTATTTAAATTCGTGGGGACCAATTTTCGTGGATTGTGGGTTCTTAGTTATTCCTTGGGATTTTATTTCATGGATGCGTCGGTTTGTAGTGTTAGTAAGAAAACTGAATAACAATTTGTTTGTTTTCGTCGAGTATATAATTGTGGGGAAGGGCTGTCACAAATATTGAGCCACCACGAAATCAAAAGATTCCACAATATATTTAACAATACGCATTTGAATCAAAATGTTTTCATGAATAAAATACAAATAGGAACATTCTATTAATAAAGCATTACAAATTATCTCCATATAACTGTAATCGTATTGAAATATTAGTTTTTTAAACGAACAATGTATTTTCTTCAAAACATTATAGAACAATTGTGATGCATCTTCATTAAATAAAAATTTCAACAGAATAAATTCAATATCAAAAACTGTAAATAATAATAAGCCTTCATATAGAACTGTTTATTATTAAAAAAAAATGTTTTAAACGACAATTTCTATCTGTGTGCAATAAAAAGCATGCTGCTTTCGCAGGAAACTTGCCATAAAAAACAATGTGATTCTAATTTTTTTTTAGATCACCTGAGAGAACAAAACTCAGGTGACCTATTGCTATCCAAAAAACTGAATGCATGGCTATGATGTCCACTAACTCATCTACCTAAATTGTGAAACTCATGACCCCTGGGTAGAGGGGGGGGGGGGGGCAATATGGCTATAACATTTTAGTTTCCATGCCCCTTGGAGTATGGGTTTTAACTCTAGGGTAGGGCCAAAATGGATGTATAGGTGTCAATGCATATAATGTTAAACAAAATTATCTTTTTTACTCCCACACACCTGAAAGGAAAACTTAATTCATGATTTTGTAGACCAGATCTTTAAGTTTTTATATATTTATCCCCCCCCCCTTTCGAAGAAGGATAGGCATATTGCTTTGCTGCTGTCTGTCGGTCGGCCGGTCGGTCTACCAACAGTTTCTGTTCATTTTCTTCGCAGAGGATGAACATATTGAAATGAAAATTGGTATACAGCTTTATCATAATAATATCTAGGTCAAGTTTGATATTAGGTACATGTAGGATCGAGCAATGTTCGACAGAGTTATGGCCCTTGGACGTAGAAAAATTCCAGTTATTTGCAGTTTCCGCTCATTTTCTTTACAGAGGATGAACATATTGGAATGAAATTTGGTTTACAGTTTTATCATGATAATATATAGGTCAAGTTTGATATTGGGTACGATCGAGCAATTTTCGACAGAGTTATGGCCCTTGGACGTAGAAAAATCCCAGTTATTTGCAGTTTCCGCTCATTTTCTTTGCAGAGGATGAACATATTGGAATGAAATTTAGTTTACTGGTTTATCATGAAAATATTTAGGTCAAGTTCGATATTGGGTTCCATCGAGCAATTTTAAACAGAGTTATGGCCCTCGGACGTAGAAAAATTCCAGTTATTTGCAGTTTCCGCTCATTTTCATTGCAGAGGATAAACATATTTAAATGAAATTTGGTATACAGGTTTATCTAAATAATATCTAGGTCAAGTTCAATATTGGGTATGATAGAGCAATTTTCGAAAGAGTTATGCTCCTTAGTCTTAGAAAATTTCCAAAAATTTTGAGTGTACGTTCATTTTCTTTGTGGATGTTCCCAAGAGAGGGGGCATCACAAACATCTGTTGTTTATTATAGGTTTCACGATTCTTTTGAAAGATTTAAAGCAGGGAGGTGGTCGTCATTACAAATTTATAATTTTTTCAATCCAGAATGAAACCTAATTAAATACATATATGAGACTCCTCGACAAGTTTGTGTATGGGTTATATGCTACCCAGGTGACCGTTAAGGCCAATTGGCCTCTTGTTATGACTAAATTTGATAATGACCAGGTTAATTAGGTACCTACTTTACTTTCCTAATTCATAAGTTACATTGCTATGCCAGCGATTTGAAATAAAAGTATTTTAGGTCGATTGAAGAACGATTTCTTATTGCTTTTTGTGATGAAAGAAAATGTTTGAAAGTGAATATTCTTGAATAACTATGTTGTTGCATCATGCATTCTTCCAGTCAAAATTACCAAACACCATTGCATAGAGAAGTCAACTAATTGTACATTGTATCACCGTCGAATTACCGGTTTTCAAAATTATAGTAAATAATGGATTCAACATACTTTTGTAACATGCTATCAACCTCTACAACTGTTAGCGGGATTGAGACGATCTTTATTGCAGGAACAATCTAACGTGCAATTATGCCCATAATTGGTACCGTAATATCATTATATAATGCAGACAAACGTTTTCGCAAAATCGCGTCATTTTTTGCGTATTATACAATCTGAGTCGTCTCTCTTTGCATGGATATTATAGAAATTCAAGGTAATTGACAGTGACATATAATTATTGGAGTTATTGCAACGTAAATCAACTATATCATACTTAGACTTAATGAAATCAATTGGTATAATGTTATTAGTTGAGAATCATACTACACAGATACTTTTCAATCATACTCGCTGGTTAGAAAACTCAGATGTGTTTTGATAAGCAAAATGGTCGCCAACACAATGTGAAAAATTTTCACCACAGTCTGCTATATTTAGAATAACCATGGCATGTAAAACAAACTTCTTAAAATAAATGATAATGGCTGTCAATGTTCGCTCTGTGTCTTTTCCCACTAACTTTTCCCTCTCAGTTTGCATCAGCAGCTTGAATTTACAAAGTTGACGTTGACGTAATCATTTGACATTGTCATTCAAAATCATTTGATTATTTAGGCCCTTGACTATTATCATAAACTATACTTCGCCCTCCATTATGTGGACATTGGCAATTATACGTAAATGTAGATAATTTTTGATAAAGCTTTTTTCATGTTGTAAACAATGATTTTAAATAGAGCCCATGTTTTTGTTTTACTATGTTGGTATATATATTAGAATATTATTTCGTATAGAATAGCAACCAGGAAAGTAACGAATAGAAAATAAGTGAAGAATGTTACAAAAGTTTAGTCCCTTAACTTTTTGTGATTCTTTAGAGCCAATAGCGTAAGCTTCCTATTTTTTTTTATTATAAGTTAGATACTTTATCAATGTGAGCCCGTGCCTTAATTTCAAAAGTCAACATCCTTTTCTTGATAAAATTTCGTATTTTGCAACACATTTTCTTCAACGAGTGTTTAAAACTTATCATAAACAAACACACAATACATCAATGGAAAGTCAAACATTGCAGTTTTTTTAAGTTTCGTATTCCTATATTTCTTCTTAGATTTTAACCTGTTATCGGTTTTGATGTTTTCATGTTTAACCACGTAAGTCTTAAGAATAACACACAAACAATGTACTTTGTTTGACCAAAGAATTGGTGCTACATGTATATGTTCAAGGTTATCTCGTAGGGCACACAACTTTAAATGCTAGCAATAAATGTAAATTTCTAAAATTTCTAAAAATATACACATTTAAAAACGGTTTTAAATATGAAATAAAAAGTGACAAATGGCTAGTAAGAAGATACCTTCTTTGGTTTGATTTCGAAAAATTAGAAATGGTTCTGTCTTGCTGACAGTGTTCAACAACAATATAACACTTTAAAAAGTTATGCTCCGCAAACAAAGAATATTTAATTTCTTTGTTTGTAACAATTAAAATAAATTAGGTAGATATGATACATGATGAATCTGTGTTTTGTTGGTGTTTAATTTCCTCAGTAGTTTTAGGCACTCATCTTAAGAGTTTAGTTATACATGAGAAAGACATTTCTATTTTAGAGATTAAATCATATATAAAGACAGTTTTTCCTGGAAAAAAAACTTAAACGCAATATTTATTATGCGTGTTCTTTTGTAATGCAAGGTAGCTGTGAAATTAGAGACACTGATATTTACCTGCAGTTTTTAAATCGTATACCTGGAAAATACAAGATTTATCTGGGACTTTTCCTCAAAATAATACTTCCGCTTTTGACTTGTCGGAACAATCGGGAAAACCATTCGAAAGTAAGAGAAGTTCTCGTTTACAAAGTTGGTGCTCTCTTATTAAGGATAATTTCTGAAAAGTTTCAAAATTGGTTGACCGCACAGGGCACAGTGATTTGGTATGTAAAAAGCGATTTTTTATACAATGTCTTCTTGTTATATGTTTTTGTAGATGTTTAGAATTCAGCCCAATACGGGTAAAAATAAAACTGCTCTTAGATTTGTTATTAAAATAATCTAAAATTAAATTGATTTGATAAACATAATCAAATGAAACTTGTGCTGTTAAAATATTGCTTTCAATTTTTTTTAATATTTGAACTGTAAGAAGTTTTTAAGGTAAAAAAATAATACTGCAAAAAACACAATAAGTCATTAATAAAGTAAGTGGTTGTATAAAAATGAAACATTAATATGTACTGTGTACAAATGAAGCATTAATATGTACAATGTGGTTTAAAAGGGGGAACTACTTAAATCCTAATTGATTCCAAGTTAAAACTAATTTGTTTTTAAATAATTCAAACGCAAATCATGAAAATCTAATAAAGTTTTAGTGTAGTCAGAAAGAATTTCTGGGTTATTATCGTAAAAGTTTACCCGCTTTTGTATAGAAATTGTTGCTTTGAAATGCAAATATATAAGAAAAATAAATATCCGCCGATTAATTTCACAAAATCTTAATAAGCCCGCAAGGCAATGTTTTTCTTTTTAGTCCGCTACTTGTGAAATCGAATAGGGATTATTGTCTTCACGCGATCTATCAGTCACTCTTTTCATACTTTGTTTTTATAGCCATGGTTTTTGTTTTCGTTATGGTTTATTGAATTGATTTAAAACTTGCTGTGTAACTTCATACTGATGATCTGCAGATTGACGTTGTAGTTTAACTCCCGTTTCATGTGCTTTTTGTCATAAGGTGTTGCTTTTTTAAATGTCACTCGTATTGTTACGATCAGTCAGTGTTCCAATTGTAGTCGTATAAGACGGTAAAAACCCGTGTACATTATCCTCTTTTAATACATTTTATCAGCAGAACTTTTTTAAAATATTCTTTACCGAGTGGTGTAAGAATTCCTCGAAATCTAGATAAAAATAGGACTATTCCATGAATAACACTGGGGTAACCTAGATACAAATTTCACCGACTCTTTCTCCCGACCTACATGTATTTAGCATTTGAAATTACCTGTGCTGATAGGGGAGAATGCTTACATTTTGTCTATATCAGATATCAGGTATTTTTATACAGAAACAAAGTGCAAAACGTTTAAAGCATTTTAACAGTTCTGCTTTTAATAGTAAATACCCCGATTATCAAAACATTATCTACACGTGCAATGCATTTCACAATTTCAATTGAAACTAACCATGCCAATTGTTCGCATGCTTTTATTGTCTTATAGTGGGAAAAACATTGTTCTACAATTCTAACAAATGAACTATATGTTTTGACAATTGGGTATTTTTATTTTTACAATTCTGTGAGACCCCCCCCCCCCCCCCCATCTTACTTCTCATAAATATTTGTGCAAAGGTCACTTGGAACAATCACAGTTGCAGTTTGACATTTTTTTCAAGTACATTATAAGCTTTTTTATCAGGAAAACAAGTGAAAAGCTGTCAATGTGACAGCAAACCGGGTGTTCTTTTATGTGAACTGTATCCATAATCCATGTCAACCCGTATCCAGTGAAATGAAGTACCCTATATGCAGTATTTTGTCAAAAAAGACTAAGTTCAAAAGCTGGTATTTTAATAAATAATCAGAAATCAAAATCCTAGCCATATACACACCTCTGATATATGTACAATTAATCTGCTTCTTATCTTGAAAACTGTAGGAGGAGTTATCCGTACAGTGAGGGTACCCTATATGCAATATTTTGCCAAAAAATGACCAAGTTCAAAAGCTGGTATTTCTTTCATAAATTATCGGAATTCAAAATCCTAATAATATGCACACCTCTGATAAATGTACAATTGATCTCCAAAGAACAATTTCCTATCATAAAAACTGTAGGAAGAGTTCTCTGTACAATGAGAGTTCCCTTTTGTCAGCCGTCTGCCCGCCCCCCACCCGCCCGCCATTTTCACCATTTTAATAACAGGATTTTTCCGTTGGAAAACCCAGTTAAAAATCACTCGCTGTATCTTTCATCTTTTGTTGCATATCAAGTGTCGGTGTCTTTGGGAACTATTTAAATAAATAATGCATCACGTGATTACAAAATATTTCTTGCTTAGTTTTTAGCCATTAATGCCAATAGTGAGGGATCATATTAACATAGAATCTTTCCTATATATGATCACTACGTAATACATGTACAATGTACTGTGAACATCAATTTATACGAAACAGATATCAACAAATATTAAGCCAGGTTTTTTGGTTTTGTTTTGGGTTTTTTTTCTTCTTCTTTTTTTTTTAGTTACACATTAATCTCAGCACGGCACATATTTTTACACTTTTCCTTAGAAATAAACACAATAAAAACGCTAATACAAAATCACTACATTCTATTTTTTCAGCTATTTTTGGATTGGTTTATTTTTAATTGCAGTGAAATGGCTCTGTCATCAGAGAGTTGGGTAGACGAATTAAACAGTAGATGGACACCCGTTCTTTTTCTTGTCTTGGGTATTTTTACCATGATAGGACAGATCTATATTGGTCCAGTTGCATGCAATTTCCCAGGACATTTTTCAGAATCGGATGTCAAGTATGGCAATTTTAGATGTTTTACGGCAACCTATCTTGGCGAAAGCTCATTTAAAGCTTTTTCTACAATTCCGACGGTTTCTAGCGATTTTGAGGAAGACAAAACTTACATACGAACCCTGTATCAATACGTTCCTTTAATTCTGATATTACAAGCAATGTTCTTACGTATTCCGTGTTTCCTGTGGAAATTTGGAGAGAGAAAACTAGGCATACATTTTGATGTGACGTCCGGAAAATATGGTGACAATGGTAAATCGGTCGGAATAAGACTTGCAGTCCACTTGATGCAATGGATCGAGGCCAGAAGCGTAAACATTTTATCCATTGGGTCGTTTACAATTTTCCATTGCTTTATTAAACTTCTTTATTTAGCGAGTGTTGCAACTCATTTTGGACTATTAGATCATTTCTTTAAAAAAGAAAATCATATCAGTTTTGGATTACAAGTGCTTGAAAACATCCGAGAGAGTGATGCATATTTTTTCCAAAATTCACCTGCATTCCCAAGAGAAATAATATGTACCTATGCCAAAGTGTCTGTACAAAGTATTCAAAAACAAAACGTACAGTGCATACTCCCTTTTAATCCGTATCTGGAGCAGATTATGGTTATTATCTGGTGGTGGATGACCTTCCTTATTGCTTTAACTATATTCGATGTCTTCTGCTACTTTTTTGGAGCTCTTCGACCGAATTCCAGGAGTTGGTAAGAATTTCCGATACCGATGTGTTTGTGAACAGAAGTGTAAAGTAAATTATATTGTACTTACGTTAGGAATACAAATCAAATACAAAACGGAGCATCCCCTCGCGACATGACTTGTTGTAGGGGGAAATGCATTATTTAGTAAATACATGTAATAAAAATAATATGATAAGTATTTCTTAAATCCACTTTAAATTCATAATGTCTTTTTTATTCCAATCCCCAAGCTTTGTGGTGTATAAATTGGGGGAGGGGGGTTACATTGATGTGGTTCCACAATTTTCCTATTTCTAGCAGAAACTGAACACATATGCTTTAAAGTTTAAAAATTTAGATTCTTTTAGTGACATTCATTTTTATATAAGCATACATAAACGATCTGTATACATTATGAAACATAGCTGAAGATCTAGTAATCTGTAATCTGCTCTGATGGACAATTCTAGTTGTTTGTCGTATGTCAACCCATAGTAGTAGATATGCAATTATTAATATGAACTAATTTTCGTTTGATAAATGTGCGATATTTTGGACTAGTTCTATTGTAAGTAATACGGGAAAAGTTTCCCGAAAGTCGATCGATTCTTTCGATGTAAGTCGGATGACTGTAATCTCTTGCCCGCTTCAACTTTTAACTATGGGCAATCTTGTAACCCTCTAATACCACAAAACGTTTGTTGTTTTACCTTTACTAGATTTAATCCCCGAAAATGCCAAGTTGTTGATTTGAACTGCATACGGTAGCGATTTACTTCAAGTCGAACATAAAGTTACCGGAAACGTCTGTTGTCAAGTCGAACATAAAATTCCTGTTTTAACTTCGCTTTTTACGATAACTTAGAAATATTGAATCACTTGACTTGGGAATCGATAGGGTTTTTCCTTTTACCATGCCAAAGAAGTGTACAAAGTTTAATGAATATTTATGAGAGGGTTTTCTTGGAATTTCGCAAAAGAGCTGACAATGAACACATACATACACACATACATACACACACACGCACAGCAGCGATGCTATATCCACCTCGCAACAAGTTGTGCGAGGTCATAACAAAGTTTAACCATAACCTGACATCAGTATAGGTAAAATCCACACACAAAAAACAGGTACACGTATGAAACATCGATCCTACAAGGGCTACATGTATTTTTTGGAAGACACTGTTTGGGCATTTTATAACTTCTGCAGTATTTTATACATGATACAACCTGATAAGGTATAACAGTCGTCTCTGTGCATATAATAACTAGGTTGACAATTATAAAAAAAATATCTTTTTAAATTAGAATTATTGCACAACATTCAAAGATAATTCATTGAAAATCCATTATCAAGGAAGGTTTCAGGATACCTGTTGCAATTTGTCTTTGTCCATCATCGTGAATTAATTTTACATTTTTATCTTCTGATGAAAAATTAAAAGTCCAAATGTCATCATTTCTTGCTTGAAGTTTCTCTGGGATATGAAAAATCAAAATTTAGAAATTGTTTACCTTACCAATCTTTGAACCGCAAAGACGGGGCCAAATACATGTATATAAAAAAATGTTTACAAAGTTCTTCTCCTCTTCTCCTGTATACATGTAGGAGAAAAATAAATGCATGTTTACAATGTCAATGCACCCTTCTACCAAAATAGTGAAATCAATGGCCCTTGGGTCAGGAATCCAAGTTTAAGCCAGTTGACGGGGTCAATATGGCCATATACTAGTAGTACATGTAACAAGAGGCAAACAGGCCCTAACAGTCACCTGAGTATCATAGCCCTTACACAGACCTCCCGAGGAATCTCATATATGCATTTGAATTAAGTTTTAATTAAGTCTGGAGTAAAAAAATAAATAAATACTGTACTGACTATCCGACCCCTAAAATCTTTCAAAAAGGACCACGTGCTTTAGTACGTAAAACAAGATCTTCAGAAGGGTTGTATCATTTTAATAAAATCGAAGTTAATACAACTGCTTATAGAATCACTCTGTTTTACTGATATTAGTTTTACCGTGTCTAATATACAAACTTGTTAACCGATATTAGCCATACCGTATCCAATTTTCACATCTTTTGTATTTGCTTTATCAAAACAAAACAAACAAAAAAAAAAGAAAAAAAATATTTCAATTGATATTATTGAATATTGTTTTCAACTAGTTGTACTGTGAAATTAAAGCCTTCATTTTATTTATAGCCATTTTTATTGTTCTTTTGTTTTTTCATCTTTTAAGATTTCAAATCTAAGAAATTTTTTAAATCTTACGTGAAAACGATCATCAGAAAATAATATCCCTTGCGCCGAATAGAAATTCTAGCAATGAAATAAATGTAAATTTTCAAATCATGTATCATCTATTAATTATAAAGGAGAGGAAGTGCACAATCCTGAGACCGTAAATTATTTCAACTTCCAAGAAGGACGGTAAAAAATCGTAATTTGAGTGTTTTACTAAGATTTTACTCCGAAAAAAAGAGATGCGATGGGCGCGCCGATGCACTAAATATGTTTTACAGATTTGTGATATTGTTTTAGATAACACATAAAATATCAGAAAAAGAATTAATAGCTTTTGAATATGAATTATTCAAAAGGTCATAGTTAATACCTGAATAATTGATGTCATATCAAATAATTTTTTACGAGTACTATGTAAAACAAACAACTCATATTTTTTTTTATAAATTCAAATGTCATGTATATCTCCGTATTAGGACAAAATCATTGTCACTAGTCAGGGGTATTAATGCTGTCAGGTGTACGTATCTGTTGGGATAAATTTATTTATAGAGGTAGTTGCAGAGTTCCTTCATTTTTACAGCATTTTTATTTCTTTGCGGCCTACTGACCAAAGTATTTAATTTTTAATCCGTAACCCAGTAAATGAAAAAAAAAATATTGCGTAAATTGTAAAATTCATGAAACCTGGATCAAAGATTCAAACCAATTGATACAAAATCTTCACCAATGCACCAATTAAATGTTCAACTTTAAATTTATCATTATGTACTTTGGCGATTTTACTGTAAAACGTTCCGTTGTTGTACTCATTTGCATGTATGCTAATGAGCTTAGGGGAACTGTGAGGAATTATAATTTGCGATTTGCCCCTTCATTTGAGGATTATTGCCATAAAGAAAGATATTAGTATGAGTCTGTTATTATGTTCTCTTCTTAAACTGTGGAATTTACAAGCTTGGGCCTTTTGTGGAAGTGGGGGGATGGGGGTAGGAAAATATGGCCATATAGTGAACATGTCTGTTTCAAGTCACACGGGTTACCTACTGCCGTTGGTCGTCCATTGTCCGTTACAAAGTTTGCATTAGTTACGGTACTCAGATGACCGTCAATGCCTGTGGGCCTCTTGTTGAAAAATTGACATCCCTTTTATTCTATCCCTTACACCCATTTTAATTTTGAAGACACATCTAGTATACGCAAGAAAAGATAAAAATGTTTATTTTAAACCATTTGTGTGATTTAAAGATGATCCAGATTTTGGTGAAACAAGGTCATTGAAATATGACATGCACTGTTTACATGTAAATCTCCATGTCTAATCGGATACTTGTACATAATCTGAAACGATTATTGATGTTTTTGTTTCATTTTTTGCTGATAAAAAATCCTGGAAACAAATGTAAATTGAGCAAAAGTGCAAAAAAAGTAACATTAAAAGTACCATAACTCAAACACATTGTCTGATATGCTTCTCAAGAAATTCTTGATACAACTCTTTTGATAAGCGGGGCACAATAAACTTAAAAAAGATAATGATTTGAGAGCAGATGTCAAAGTATAAATCGAGAACGTTCAATATTAGCGGACAAATTGTGCTTTTAAGGAAATTTCGAAATTCTCAGTTATCATCTACCCAATTTATGTACATGTTCATAGAGTGAGGGAACGATTTTTTCTTTTTAATAGGTTTGTTAAATCCAATTTGTTAAGGATTGACCTGGAAAACCCAAATGAGGCATTTGAATTAGATAGGAAAAAAACCAGGAAATTTGCAGACTGGTTAGGCGGAGACGTCATTCAATTTCTCCAAAACATCCAAGACCAAGAAAATGGATGTGTCGTCATGGAAACCATCACAGAATTGTGCAGGATTAGACACAATATTGGGTATTCCACACCTGGCCCTTCAAATGAAGAAATTCATGGCATGGTAACATCATTCTTATCGTATGTTACAGCGCACATCAATGGCCAAACGGAAGGGACAGACGTTTGAAGTCACCATAATGCAATTAATCAGATTCGATATTTCCCTGTAGCATAACATGTAACGAATTAGCAATATGATATATCTGATATTGTACTGTGACGTTATTGGTGTTCTTACCTTTCTTTGCAGAGCTGTGTTCTTTTTTTATAACATTTGTAAATATTTATCGAAAACCTATCTAAAAGGGATGAAGTTTAAAGGGAATATACGCTATTTTAAACATGTAGGTTAATTTTTTAATTACTTAGCAATTATATGTTTAATGACTGTATAATATATACTATAGCCCCCTCATATGTATAAGCAATGCTATTTAGTATACAATAAATGGCATCATTGTAAAAGAGAGCTGTTCAGTATTGTTGATATTTGTTTGTACAGACAAATTGTCTATATGCATGGAAGATGTTAGATCATAATAACATGCGATTAGTTGACTGAAAAATAAGCGTACTTAATAGAATTTATTCTCTCATAATGTTCTTGATATGTGTTTTTTAACCTTGATTTTCAGTAGTTCTACGTGAAAATGTGTCTTATTATTGTTGAATTGAAGAACATTGTTGCTTGAAAAACTATGTCCTCGTTTTGTGTACTTTGACACTTATTTATCAACAAAGTAGAAATTACATAGACATTTGAACGTTTATCCAGCTGGTACCTAGCACAGGTATATAGTAAAAATATGAAGTCCTCTTTAAACTTTAACTTAAAACCACGGAACATTAAGTAAGTTTAATCGAGCTTAACATTTACACCAGATTTATAAATTATTGTATATATAAACACAAACGACAATTTACAATATACTACATGTATACATGAAAGTAAAAAAAATTCTCAGTTTATTAAACAAAACTCTTTAAAATATATTTTCAGTTCTACTTTATACTTCCGGAACATATTGTCGATGTTTGGTTATACACATGTTCATAGAATAAAATTATTAATTGGATAGTTATGACAATGTTATCCCTTAGAAGAAAAATTCTTTTAAAAGAAAGAAAGTATGATTTAATTCAACGTTTTATAAATACGCAAACAGTCTCTGATGTAAAATTAAAAATTGAATAAATGAGAGTGCATTTGAAGTGCATGGTTTCATGTACTATTCACGTATCATTATAAAAGTGCATCTATATATTTAATATTTTTTCTTCATCCTTGTTGACTCAACATTTTACAAAAGTCAATAGAATCGATTAATGTCCCTATCATTAAATTGGTTAAAATCATTTTTTAAAATGCTTGAAAATGTATTTTTTCGGTGTTATGATTAGAGAAAAAAAATAGATAATTGAATGTGAAAAACTTCAACGAATAATGCACAACAATTGATTGATGTTTATCTTTACATGAATAATATAGCCAAACTTTTAATGGTGATGAACACAATTTCACTGCTTGTTAAAAAATATTTTGAAGTTAAAGTTCCATTTAATTATACTGCAGAGTTTTCCTATATTTATCATTTACCCTTTTAATGGTATGATTATTTTTTTGATTTTCCTGATAATTTCCAGGAAGAATAGATGAGCAGTTTTCCATCACAAAATTAATTATAGACATTTTTTTGATTAGGCCTGAAAGATATTCTCGGGCTATGTTTAATTATATTTAAACTGAACCTACAATATTAGATACACGGTAAATAAAAGCAATTTTAATTAACCTACATTTCACATCAAAGCTAATCCATAGAAGTTTTCAGGACATTGGATGACAATATTTTTGTTCACATAATGATACATGTGTTAATTTAAAATATTGGCGTTTCTAACGTGCAATTACAGCGAATGTTTACTTAGTAGTTGCCATATTCGAAATAATTGACAAATTTTTCTTAGTTCAGTTCTAATAAAAAACATTAATTGATGTACAGCTACCTACTTTATGTTACCGATTGATAGATACATAGAAACATATTAATATAAACAAATGCCTCATCCAGTGGTCACACAGGATACACGTACGACTGTGGGAATCAGTACAAAACAGTATAGGAACACTCAAAACAATAAAACATCAACTTAAGATAAAAAAAAAAGAGAACACATGTTCATATCAAACCAAAATTAGCGTATACACTCAATAATCATCATAAAATTGAGGGGAAAACACAAGTACATAAGGAACCTATACTATTTAATACAAATGGATTTCAATTATAAAGAATTGTAACTTTCCTGTAAAATGGTAATCGATTTTGTTGTGGCAATGTTCTCAGGTTTGTCAAAAAAACAAATGACTTAGTCAATCATAGATAAAGATGTAAAACTATTTTAGAATAAAATAAAGAACAAAAATAAATATAACATAAAGTTATAGCACTTTTGCCATTTTATTTTTGTTGGATTTGAATAAAGTTATTGAAAGGACGTAAGCATAAGAAAGATTGAATTTAATAAAATAAGTATGCATACATCCTCACAAATCTTTGATTTGTATTGCTATGCGTAGCGAATAATCACTACTATGAATATGACAAATAATACTGCTGCAACAACAAAAATACTTATTATAAACTTGAAATATGTTGAAGTATTATGCTTTTTCTTTGCATTACGTTCGCTTGTGATGATGTTTGTCCGTCCTGTACTTTCTGTAACTAATACAAAATGGTACTTTAAGACATTGCCACTGTTATCACACATTATTATTTCAATTTATTTTTAAAAACTATTAACTTTTTGTAGAAAGAATAGTGATAATTGTCTAGTGACATGTATATTCAGGGTCAAATACCTACATGTAACACTACCTCACAATTGTTTTTTCATGTTACAACAAGGTTCTGTTTACATTAACATGTACATTATTGTATAACATATGCTTGAACGTTTTTTTCAGATCTAATAAAGTCATATATCTTTTGTTAATTAAAGACACAGTAAAGCACTTTAAGTGGGGTTTTTTCCATTTTTAAAAAATGTTAAATTTAATTATCTACTTCTACATTGAAAAACAAAAACTAAGGCGGTTATAAATTACGAAATGTAGCACTCTTTAAAGAATTGCGGCCTCTGTATATGCATTAAACTACTTAAATACATTCAAACTTCGATTGACTATTAAATTAATTTTGTAAGCACTATTTATATAGTTTAACGCATACAATTAAAATATAATTTAAACTGGAGCATGAAGTCATGGTTAACATTACAAATTACAAAGTTCATCCTATTTACCATTTAATCTTTCGGTGTGAACAACAGAAGTTGACGAATAGCCACTGTAAATGGTCCACCATAGAGTTGACGGATTAAAACCTTGTTCTAAAATGACAACAACCCACATTACCATATCAAACGTTAACCATTGATAACAAATCGTATTCAAAAGACAGCTTTTGTCTCTAAAAGTATTTATCATATAACCTACTAATTACCCTTTGGAAATGCTCCACATAACCTATTTACATGTATATATTAAGGCGGGTATATATTCAATAGATTTCCTTAGTACAGACAATGTTTATTTCTCTTGGAATTGTACATTGTAGATCGAAAATAATCATTTGATACCAATGCAAAGTTTTTTTAATATAGGAAATAGATATCACTCTAGATAAAAATAGGATCTTTTTCATTTAATATGTCAAAAATAGTAGCACTGCTATTGAGATGCTAAACTAAAAAATAAAACGGATAAGGTTGAATATTGATTAACTTTATAATAAATTAAAAAAAAAAAATACAGTAAGTTAAATAAATACCTACGAATACTAGTACATCTGTTTTCTGTTTTGTTCCACAAATAACCTTGACAGCAAATAAGGACTCCATTTGAACTGTATAACATATTTAAAATTATTATGATTGTTTATATAAATATTGCCATAAACAGGGAAAAACTCGGTTCACCATGATTAGAGATTTTTCGAAACATGAGAATTTCGATTCTGTTAATTTTGTCTAGCATATCAAACAAAATATCAAAAATATATATTGAGTGTAAACAATCTTATAATCTTACCTTTTACATAGTTTTGAATCTAGAATAACAACATATAATGATAAGACCAGTATTATTTTCATCATCATGACTGATAATTTCTAAAACAAATAATGTTGAGCTCGTTTTAACAAACGTCACCGATTTACTTCCTTCCCTGTATGTTTTCTATCAAGTTCAATCTGATTGAAAATTCGCAAAGTTAAAAGCTCACACAAAGTTTGACAAACCAGGACATTGGTGAATGCCAAATTATATCATGACAAAGTATTGGAGAAGATTCTATTTTCTAAAACAACTTATTTTTTTTGTTTGATGAAGAGTGAAAAAGAAAATTTGAATTATTGTAACATATTTTTACTACCCTCAAAGGTAAAAAAGACGAACAACGCACGTTAATGCCAATCATATAATGGTGAATCGATTAATTCATGCATGTGAAAATAAAGCCAAACTTGTATAGAACGTACAGTTGAAGATGATGTTTTGCGAACATTTTTTCGTTTTTTACCCTGCTTTTCTAAATATTTGTTTCAGTGATTTTTATTTTGATTGTTCAAAACACCCCCCCCCCCCTAATGCTAAGCTCAATGTCATATATTTTTATGGTACAGACCAAACAAGTATCAATAAAATAAAATATATATGTGGTGTGTTCTTTTGAAATCCTTGTTATAAATGTCTTAGTTTTTTTAACAAGTTACTTGTTCATACCTTAACTTAACAGTGTAAAGTCTCTTTTTTTATTATAACTACACTGATTAAGACGAATCTGTTTTAAGATCAATTAGAAAATAAAAAAGCCTGGAGATCAAGATTACTTAATACATAAATCGATTTGATTAGCACGTTATAATTATCTTATTGTTTAATCATGTACTTTGGATTTTAGTTAAAACTAGATCAACATCCGCTCCCTGGTTTTCGATACCCCCTCCATGTGACGTATTGAAAACCGGGAAGCGGATGGAAGTTTCATTTGTTTTTCAAATTGGGGTACTTTGATGTTAAAAATACTTTATGAACTCACTTAAAATTGTTTGACATGGATTCCGCCAAGCGAACAGTGCACATATACTTCAAAACGGCGGCGGCAAATTCTTGGTAGGTAGTTTCTTTATTATTTGCGAAGATTAAAAAGGCATATACTTACATTTGAATAGAAGATACTTTTATTGCCTTAGACTGTTGATACTTCAAGACAGTGTCATAACTAAATAAATAACCACCTTATCAGTTATCCATAAAAAGGTCCTTTTTTGGTGAGCGGGGATGTTGCCCAACGATGAGGCAGTTAATCTTAATTCGATCCTGTACTTCGATGCTAAAAACACTTATATCAACTTATTTAAAATTAGTTGACCCTGATGCCACCAAGCGAACAGTGCACATAAACTTCAAAATGGCGGCGGAAAATTGGTTGGCAGTTTCTTAATCTTTACAAAGATTAAAAACACATCTACTTACATTTGAATAGAAGTTACTGTTATTGCCTTAGACTGTTGATACACCATGACAGTTTCATAACTAACTGTCAATGATTGAGCATCGTCTGAGCTGATCAGAAATAATTTGCCTAAATTGACGTACTGATCATAAGCAATTTGTATTTTAATGTTGTAAGGACCATTAAAGCCTAATAGGGTCTGTAAGTCTCGTCACGTGACTGCCGAGATATTGCGTGAAAATCGACTTCCGGGTACATCGCTTCACAATGGCGTTATCGATTGTATACTGGGCGAAGTTTGTGGAGGGACACACGAAGTTAACTAGAAAAAGCGAGGCAGCGGTAGAAAGCGGACGAGTGCTTCGGTTTGTTATGGACGAATTACGTGTCATAACAGCGTGTGTACAGGCATCAATGAAAGATACATCGTACAAAGTACAGGTACATATTGTTGTATACACATGCCTCTCGGATGTGATGTGAAGATTGTTTATATGAATTTTGTTTATTTCCCTTGGAGGTAAGATTGTGGAATAAATTTTTATCAAGTGCTTGTATCATTGTTTGATGTAACTATTGTAGATATTTTTTGACGCTGAAGACAACGGCATTGTGAAAGATTTCACATGTCAGTGCCCTATGGGACAGTTTAGATGCCACCATATGGCTGCAGCATTGTTGTTTGGGTAAAGAAAAAAAACTTGTCGTTTGAGAAATTATAATACTTATTGTCTACATTAATCAACAAACATGAACTCGAACATGTATATTGTTTTATTCTAGGTACAAACGTGCAAGTAAAACGGATGTCAAATGCTCTTGGCTGAAACACCCCAAGTCAGCACCCCCCAAATCAACTGTAACAATGTCTGATCTTTATCCTCCTAAACAGCAGGCGTACAGGTATGTCTCTCAAAGTGACATCCCATCATTATATTTCGATGAAAATTTCTTTACTGTAGACAGTAGGTTTTTTTTAATAATATAAAGTGAATAAACATGTTTAGAGCACTCACAAGGAAAGTAACAGATGATGACAGTGCATTTTTATATAACCAGCTGGGACAATTAGGACGCTTCACAGGTTGCTCTTCTGTGGAGTTTATTTTTAACAGTTCTGCGTTGTTTGCAATATGCATTATATTGTTGGAGATTGAACTCTGATTCTTTGTTGATGTTCTAAATTTCAAAATTCAAGATGTTGATCTTGTTGTCATGCAAGGATCCAGAAATATTTTAAGGGGGTTGGTGTCTGACGCATAA
Source organism: Magallana angulata (assembly GCF_025612915.1). Taxonomy (NCBI): domain Eukaryota; kingdom Metazoa; phylum Mollusca; class Bivalvia; order Ostreida; family Ostreidae; genus Magallana; species Magallana angulata. Next base: position 35,246,394 of record NC_069115.1, read on the forward strand.
TTGTGTCTTCTGTGGGAGGATGGGGGGTGGGTGGTACAAGGCCTATTTCATGAATTTAACTAATGCTTTAATTTTCAGGGGTGATCCAGACCCCCCCCCCCCTTAGATCCGAGCATTATTGTTGTTGTTTATATTTGAACATTTCTTGTTACATGTTCAAGAGTATTTACTTAAGAAATTTTATAATTAATATTAGTGTTGTTAACAAACATTCTTGTTATTGATCACATGTTAATTCAATATGCGGTGGATGTCATTATCACTCATGTAATAGAATTTTGATATTACACTGTGTATTGTTATTCAACATTACAACATAATTAAACATTACCTAGTTTTAGGCTGTTGATGGATGTAGAATGAAAAAGTACAAATATAATTTAGTTAAAAAGTGTGGTGTTGTAATTGTAAAGCATTTTGTGCTGTTTTATTATTTTTCATGATTTGATAAAAATATGTTTGAAAATGAATTGGTTATTTGTTATCTTCAATATATGATTTTTATCCAACTTGTGTGTTTTCTATCCCCACACCAAGGCTCGGGGATAGAGAACACACAACTTTTTAGATGAAAATCATATACCATCGCAAATCATGAGAGACCCTATATATTATGTATTTATTATTGATTACAGCTTTACATTGGATTCTCTCTGAAGAACCGAAAGCACAGACTAGTCCAGTGCCTCTGATTGAGGACTTGCTCATGAGTACAGAGTACATCTCAAGTGAAGACCCAAACACATGGCTGCGGAAGAACCTCATTCTTTCTCCAGAAATGATACTGGAAGCTGCGTTTATCTCTTCTGGACAGAGGGAAAATGCTTTGTGGGCTGCCATTAGAAAACTTAGGTTTACAGCATCCAACTTTGGGCAGATTATTGGAGCTGCAAAACGCAATAGGTATTTCCATATCCAAATATTGAATAAATTATTTCAAGTGTTAACTAAGATATAAAATTTCATCTTTCTTGTTAAAAAAAAAACCTGAAAAAATTCAAAGACTTTTTACCTGGCTAAAAAGTAATTTTCTGTAATTTTTAATGACATTTACTTAATTTTTCAGGAATTTTTAATATGCAGTGCTATTAAAGTATTACATCCAATCTTTACATATAAAACTATATAAATTTAATATTTCTGTAGATTGACAGAGTCTTTGAAGAAGAGAATTTTGAGTACCTACAATTTAGAGAGAAGAGCGCCGATACAATGGGGCATTACACATGAGAGAGTTGGTGTGAGTGAATACTGTAAAGCAGGTGGAGTAACAGTGTTGCCAACAGGCAAGTGGTGCTATTTTTGGCAGTATTATTTGCATTTTTTGTACTACATTCAAATACATGTAGGTTCATGTATATCAAATTTACATTGATGTGTTAACTTTCTTATTTTAAACACTTAATGACACTGGAAAATAACTTTTGTGATATAGAAATAGATCTTTCTTTTGGTTATTTATATACTTATTACTTTTTATAGTTCGATATGAAAGTGTAGAAAAATCATTGCTATTATATCAAGTTTTCTGTATATCTATAAACATATTATTACTATTATTAGGTATATGGCTCCATGAATCTGGTGTCTTAGGAGCATCTCCTGATGGTTTTGTGCAGGGAGATTTTTTAAAATCTCCCATTGTTCATCATCAGCAGAAGGATCAACCCCCGACACTTCCAGCCATCATTGAGGTGAAATGTCCTTTCACAGCAAAAGACTTGACAATTGCCGAGGCTTGTTCATCTATTAAGGACTTTTACTTAGGTATGGTAAATTCAGAGAGATATGACAAACAAATTTATATTTTTGCATTAACTTGTAAAGGCCATTATTTGCATGTGAAATAAAATTAATAACTTTTTAAAATTAAGAAATATATCATGTGGAAACTCCGATGTGTAACCCTTAGGTATTATTTTTCAGTAAAAGATGTCGGAGGATTGTCCTTAAAGATGACACATGACTACTGGCACCAAATACAGGGTCAACTTTTCCTCACCGGAACTGAGTGCTGTGATCTTGTGGTATGGACCACCAAGGACCTTCAGATCATGAGAATCCTTAAGGACAAGACTTGGATCAGCAACATTGCAACCATGCTGGACTTTTACTTTACAAAGTTTCTAGAATCCCTAAAGTGAGTCAGATTAATTACCGGTACTATTTAGTTCCATTCTCTGTTTATCCATTTTCCAAAGTAAAAGTTGCTGTAAATAATAAAATTTCTGTTGATTTTATTAACATGTATTAGTTTAAATTTCATATTTATCTGCAATTTCTTTAAGTAAAAGTGCTTGAAGGTTAATAAGACAACAACACAGCTGAAAAAATTTTGTTGACAAGTGTCTATACTGAGCTGGAATGTGATTTAGTATGTCATAGTTTTTAATTCGCTCATTAGCCCTCTCTACATGGATCCTTGCTTTTCCAATTTTGTAGCACAGCTTTGCCTCCTCCTTCGTGAAATGTGCCTTGTTTGATAAGAATGGGGGTATGTTCAAGGAGACACCAGACGGCAGCTTGTCAAAGATATTAAAACCTTTGTCTGCTAATATCAAATCACCTGCATGAAGCTGGTTCAACACACCACAGTGGTCCACAATAGCAGAGTCAGATGTTGAGCCTGGATACAACTCGGAGGAAAACACTAGAGCACCATTTGGAGCCACGCATGTAACAGCCTTCACAGTGTGTCTTTTCTTATAGCTGCTGTATGAAAGCGACTGGCAATTCATGTCTGAGGGAACGTCCTGGATTACCTCTGTTGCATCCATAGCAATGCGGGCAGAAGCAAACTCCTCAAAAGACTTCGGCAAAGACCCCTTACATTTAAGCTGACTAGGCATTCCTACTTCTTTGAGAACACCGTCAAAGAAATTTCATGAAGTACTGACAAATATGTGTTTATAATGTTTGAAACAGTAGCACGGCTTGTCCCAAACCTCACTGCCAAATCCATGTCACGGTGATTCAGCCTCAGCTTCATAAGTGTTATCAGGAGCTGGTCCTCAATAGAAAAGCAGGTCACGGCCCAACCAGCATAATAATTAAACGGCGCCATTCTACTGAGCATACCGACAATGACATTGAAAACATCAGCTTGGAAGGAGGTGTAGAGCAACATCTACAAATGAATTAAAGCACATAGGAAAATGTTCGGTGTGTTCGCTTTCATTTCCTGTTACATATGTCAAAGCAGAAAAACATTCCAGACACTTCTTGACCATTCCATTTGACCAGTGTGTTAATACATAAATTGGTACTTAGTAGGAAACTGTGATCAATATAGAAGATAAACCTATTGTTATTAAACTAGTTCAGTCATTTCCACCACAAATGTGACAAAAAACAAAACACTAAATATGAGTTTTTATCTTTCTTTATTTGTAAATCTTTATATTTAATATAAAACAAAGATTAAATGTATTGGTATCCCTTCAGGTTCAAATATTTATGTACAAGGAGATATTGTGTTAATTAAGCATAATAACATGTTTCATTATCAGCCCACTAATTGAACATGTTGTAAAGTCTATATCCACATTTATGTAACTCACCTTTTCAGTATCATCTATTATGTCGCTAATCGACATTTTTGGCTTCTGTAGCTTTAATCGTGTAACTTCTTCTTGTAGCTTAGCAATCTGCTTCTCCAAGACTGATACTGTAATTTTAATTTCTACATATAATTGTAATCATGTGTTGTCGGTTGTTTCATTATCGAATGTGAACATGTTAAATAAATTTCATTGTATTAAAGATAAATTGTATTAAAGGCTAAGTTCTGTGAAGTCATTAATTCATGTAGAACAGTTTTTATGTATTAATTACTTTTTTGTGTTTTTGTGGGATTTCAATGCATTCAGTATATTGTATAAAAACTTAATCTCATTATTTTAAGGAAGATATTTGTAGTTAAAGGAAATCCACAAACACTGAGCCATAATGTTATAAAACAATTTCAATTGGTAACAGATGATGTAAACAATGTCACAAGATAAACACTTATGTTGACTACCTTCTTTAGACTGATCCTTGGAGTGTGCTTGGCAGTCAGCACTTGTGTCACAATAGCTGTGATCTAGAACTGGATCAAGGGGAGTACATGTAGTTGTTTCAGGGGGGTTTAAAGAACTGCTTAACCGTTTCCTGAAAGTATGTTACAAGTACATATATATAATTTAAACTATTTTGGTTGTGTCAAATATCTTAAAATTTAGATATGTCTCAACGTACAAAATGATAAACCAATTTAATTCATTTCATAAACTGTATTGAGATGGTTTTAACAAACTTGATTTTTAACTACCTTTTTGTTGTTAGTATCTCTGGGAAATGACCTACAATCTTGCTGTATGAAAAAACAGTAGGGCCCAACTCCTTGTTTCCATCTTGGAAAGTCTGTTTAGAGCCGGTGCGATGAGTGCACCCTATCGCGAAGCAGTATACCATTGTGTTACTACGAACGCTGATGTACCCGGAAGTTGTAAAACGAAAGTGAAACCAAACGAGACTTACAGACCCTATTGGTCAACAATGCTCCAAATGTTTGATACAGATGTGACGTGTGCTTTATATTCATAATATTTCAGCGAGTTAATGAATCCCATGCTCTGGCTTGGTGGATTGGGGATATCAAAACTGCAGAATTCTGCAGCTTTAATATGTGGCGAAAGATACCCCATCTATCATACTTTTTTGCATATAGAAATTGCCATGTTTTATTGTCTTATATTCTCTGTTTATTTTACTAACAATACAGTGTTATTTATCTATCTTTTATATATACAGAATTTTTCCTTTGATTAACAGTATTGTGTTTTTGGTAGTTTACATTGTGGCATCTTGTGTTTTATTTTGAACTTTGTCATTTATTATATTATTTAATAGATGGCAATTCTAATTACTTAATCAATGTCTTAAGCTGTATTGTGTCAAACGGAGTAACACGGAGGGGGGGGGGCACTGCTGGTGTGAAAACCCGTTTTCGCTCCAACCTATCGACAGCTTTTCGCTGCAGGCAAGGTTCTGAATTTTATTTTTGGAAAAACTGAGGTGACGTTTTATGATGTGACTAATAACAAGACCCGATGCAAAACATCTTGGGAATAATAAGCGGAAATCGCTAAACAACATTAGGTGTCAAATATTCAGCCAATGATGGAAAATAAAATAATTCCACTTCAATAAATGTGTGTTAGCGTTAATGCTTAAATACTATTATTGTTGCTTTTATAGAGCAATTGCAAATAATTTAACAATGAAATTAGTTCTCGGCTGTGAGCCTGTCCTTTCAATCTATATACAATAGGCGGACCTTAGTACATTTTGCACCATCCCATAACGCCATGTTGTTTGTCTTAAATTCTCATAACATTTGCAGTTAAACGCATGTTTTTTTATGGAAGTAAAAAGCAAATATCAAATCAGAAATAAGTTAATATAACATGTTTTAATAATATGATTACCCAGCATGTTGATATCAATATAACATGCAATTATTTTGCTAATGTATTTAATATAAAGTCTTTCACTTTCTGAAAAAAAACTTGTAACAACTAGGTCCAAGAATAAAGAAATACATTTGCAACATTAAGCAGATGAACAGTTATACAACATTCAACGTCATTTTCGTTCAAAACAGTACTATAACTGTCTTCTTAGGTATAAGATGGGAACTTGTCCACTTGATTTGATCCGTTTCTTCTACTTTCGATATTGGGATGAAGATTTTCGTCGATTAAATTGTAATCATGAGCTATATCATCTTGTTGCATGGGTGTATAATTTGCATCGTCTGTACTCACTGTTTCTTGACTGCGTCTAAGCTGTTTAAAAATAACTGTGCCACTGATGATCACAATGATAAAACAGAGTAGTACTATTGTGACAGAAATCCATTTGTACGAAAAATAACTACTGGTGACCGTGAAATCGTCAGGTAAATCTAAAGACACTGTCGTCAGAATGCCTGAAAAAGTTAGTTACTATTGTTCATGATTGGTGCAAAGTATGCAACTGATCAAGAAAACTAGTTGAGTATTAGAGAATTAAAAACAAAAGTAAATAATTCACGAAATAGCAGAGTTTGATAGTATAGGTTAAGCACATTAATGCAAAAGATAAATTTAAAGGCAGTTTGTTAATTATATGATTTTAGTCCGAGTCATGACGTCATCTTGGTAATTAGGGAAACTTCCACAAAACACTTCCTAGTTTTCAAAAAGTATGCAATTATATATAATGATATAATTATTAGTTTGATAATTATAGCTAAATATAGAATATGCCTTTAAAGCCAATGTACTTCCATTCATATGACATTTACATTCATTATATTTCTATGTTACGGCTACATGAAAAAAATTACATGAAATGAAAAAAAACCGAAACAACATTCTCGTTAAAATCTAACTTCTTGTTAAACTGTAGGGTGCTAATTATACGAAAATGACTTGTACATCTCCTTATACAAACATGTAGAGCACTACACATTCCTATGGAATTTAAAAGGGTTTACACATATATGTCTATATCTTAAAACATTGAAGCACAAAGTCTTACCATTTATACTCTTTGGAAAAGTCGATTGTTCCCTTAGGGTTGGAGAATCACCCGAAGGCATTAAAGCATTACCTTTCCATTCTACGAAAATTACAAAAGCGTGAAAGTTGAATGCAATAGCCGCCAAATAAAAACAATTTTGGTGTAAGTGAGTAAACATTACCTTTCAAATGTAATACATAAAATCTATAATTCCTTTGAAAAAAATTATGTCGTGTTATTATCATGTAATACCTCACATTCCGTTACATCAACGTAAAACATAATTCTTAACTTGGTTTTCCAAAGAAAAAATTTGGTTATTGAAATGGTGAAAATAACTGGCGGACGGCTGCCAACAGGCTTACCAGATAGGAAGTTGGTGTTATTATTTGGATTTTGAACTTTGATAATAAATTTCAAAAATGCAAGTTGTTGTATTTAGTCATTAGTAGTTATTTTTTGCATAAATTGCAAATATGGTACCCCTATTGTACGTAAAATTCGTTCTTCATTTTTGTAAATAGGTTGTTGTTTCAAAGATCAATTGTACAAAGATCAGAGATGTGAATATTATTTGATTTTCATTTTTGATCATTTATGAAAAAATACCAGATATGAACTTGAAGTAATTATTTGGCAAAATGTTGAAGTTCCCCATTTCTCTATTTTTATAAATTCAGGGTTGACAAATGGATTTTAGATACTGTTCACACAAAAGAAACCCGGTTTGCTGCCACAAAAGCAGCTATTCTCTTATCTGTCAATGAATAAAATTCTGGACTATTTAGTCGACTAAAATCAAACTAAATATGGCATGTAACTGAATGTTGACTGAATGACATGGCTTCGTCATATAGTCACTTTTCAGGACCTTTCACTATACATTCAATTCCCTGAATAGAATTGCTTAATTTTATTCGTGTGGAAAGAATGTTTCAAATCATATAGTACAAAGCACTATAAGGACTTACTAACTATACATATATGACTATCCCTTTCATAGGATGTTTAGAATTAACACCGTAAAGGCTTACATGTACCTTTTAAAAAACAATATATGATTTCTTTTTAAAAGAGTAAAGCATACAGTTATTTTTATTGATTAAAAATCATACTTAGGCATCTATTTTCTATTCTGTTCCAAACAAAGCCTGGGCAGCACATCAAGACTCCTCCGGGTCTGAAATATTTTCCAGGCATATACAACAATATCATATAACTTTTTTGCAACATTACAGTTCATGTAGTTTCTTTAATGAACTTATTTTTAAAACTGATTATGATAACAATCTAAGATTGACAGTCTAACAAGTGACTACTTACAGTGTGCAGAGTTTTGCAGCTAAAATAACGACATACGTGGATAAACAGAAAATTTTCATTAAAATTATCCAGGTATTCATTTTTCAAACGGAAGTTTTGATCACATCAACGCACTCACTAGGCGCTCCTCACATATCATCTACATTTTTCCCGTGATTACAAATAACTGTAATTCCTTTGATCACAAATAACTGTAACACAATTGACTGTGCGGGTTATTTAGTTCCTCTTATATAGGAAATTTTCATATTTTTTTTTTGGGGGGGGGGGGGTGTGTTAATGGTTAAGCAATATGAAAGTTATTCAATACCAACAATCAATGATTAGGATACATATAATTATTTTTACACCCACGGAGTATTTTTCCTCTACATTTTATAAAAATGTATTGTAATTTTACAATTCTAAACTTGCACGCCAAATATGTGTAATCGATTAAAACGATGCCCACACATTCATACAAATTTTAACTGTGTTAAAATGCATTTTTTACATTTGCTACTTATATATCAAATTTTAATTCAAGAAGTTATTATAAATAATGTTCACATCGTAAATTGGTGTCCTTTTCTAGCTTTAGTGTTGACTTTTCGTGCACGGCATGACTTTCTTTATTGATCAAACCTCAAGGCTTTATTTATAGTTGCCCGGGCAAACCCCAGACATCCGAGTAGTTGTAGTTATCTTTGTAATATTTACATGTATGGACAATTGACTGTTCCTCTTGTGGTTCAGGTTGACAATGTTGATGATTTACTTTTTTCATTAACTTTTTATGGATAATTATTTAAATAAGATGACTCATAAAAAATTAAGATTTTAACACTATAATACTTTCTTTGGTGTTTCATACGGGCAGTAAAAGTAGCTACATAAAGCGTTTTTAAATAAAAATAAACGAAACGCGTCAGTGGGTTGTGTATTTTTCCTGACATGCTTATAAGTTAACTTCAAACCCGAAACACCAATGAATGCGTTTTATTGTTTAAACTCCACAATAACCCTTACTACAAAAATAAGAATTCATCTGCACTTTACGAAGTTTTTTGCTGCTATTAGAATGATATTAAATTAATGTATTAATAAACAATGTGTGTCCTAAGTCGTAATAGCAATAAAAAAAATGCCTAAAAGAAATGATCATGATATTTTAGTTTTTTTTCATTCACTTTTATTTTGCGTTTTGTTAAAAAGATTTTCCTTTTACATTTATTTTTCACCAAAAAAAGTTTGGCTTCGCACTTTCTTAATCGCTTGAATGCTAGCTTATATGATGTTACTGTCACCAGATATCATGAGGACAAAACTCATATTACAAAAACATACTGAACAAAAAAAAACAAAAAAACGAAAATAATGTTTTACATTACAAGAAATTAAATAATAAAATAGAGAGTCGCCAAAGAATTGTGTTAGATATTTCAAAAACTCTTTGTCATCAATTTAAAGGACAAGAAACTATTGCTTTGTTACACAAGTTTATTCGATAATCCTGAACAAAGAAACTATGAATCAAAGAAATATATCAAAGAAAGTTGAATGGTACCTTTCTGATGATTTTACAAATTCATTAATTTCAAATTCAGATTAAATAAAATCTAACTGGTCAATACATGTAAAACAACTATCAAATATATTATCATTGGATCAAAATGAAAGTGAAGAACACTAAACCATGTATTCACTAAAATCATTAAGCAGTAATGATTGAAATGCATTGCACTTATCCCGCTAAAAAAATAATTAATTAAAACTAAAAGTGATTCGAATTAAGCCTGTCACGACTTTACACCATTTGTGTTTTGTATCTATATTAATTTATAAAAATAACTGATATAATATTAGACAGGCAACTTGTTCAACTCCCCTTTGAGGAAGGAAACGCATTGATAGGCTTGAAAACTATGTACATGTAGCAGTCTTATATTTTATGATTAAAAATATATAGTTTTATTAGTATTATAATGTTTGTACATATAAGTATACTATCTTTATTTCTTTAAAATAAATTTTCGGACGGCATGTATCTAAATGACTTGCTGGTTTAGTCTTTATGTATGAATTCACTAATGGGCCTTATTTTCAGAAGAGTCATCACAAGTAATTGCTTTATATATAGGCTGGTCAATGTTTGAATATGTCTTTTGATTTCATTGAATGTTTCCTAAATAACTGCAATTTCTTTACTACATTTATACATTCATTTGATATATTTATATTCTTATTGAGACTTATTTAGACCTACAATTTACTTAGTTCTCTATTAATTGATTTATTATACCTTCAATTCCGATATCATGATTGAATGAGAAAATGAACATCAAAGTTCTATAATTCTATGTCGAATATTTACTCTTGATAAATGTTTTGACAGGGTCAAATAATACTTTTATATGGATAATAACATAATAAAAGCACTCATAACCCTAACATCGTTTTTCATTGATCAAACTATGCAAACCTCACAAATTATATATACATATATATTTTTTTTCTTTAAGGCTTTTGACAAATATTATTAAATCGTTACATATGGATATTTTTTTTAAAACGTTTGAAATCTAAACGTGATTGAAAAAAATTCAAAACATAATTTAGTAAAAATAAGACAGTTATTCTATATGGCTGCAAACTTTTCGAAATGTAACAACATATACACATGCCAGATGTCCTTTTCAAACAGGTCAAATCTCTTCCTTTCAGTAGACTTTTTCCACACAAAATTTTCCTTCTATCAAACCCCTGAAAACAGTCAATGAGTCAATATATATGTAACATAATATAAGTAAACAAAACAAAAAGAGCCCTGGATATTGATTTTTAAAAAATCGGTACTAGTGAATTGTCACATTAAAAATGATAGAGTGATATAGGTATATTACTACATGTATATAATTATTACCAAAGACTTCATCGAAACAAAAGTTTCTCACATTATAAAATTGTATTTATTGTATAAAATTATAATCTCGTTCATAAAGATGATTTGAATCATTCATTATTGCAAAATATTAAAACTGAAGATTTATTGGTGAAGTAAGCTTATTCAAAGTGTTTTCTGAAGATTTTGGTATAAACAGAGAACATTTGTTAAATATCAAAACATTTGTATGCAGTGCTAATAAACATTTTATTATTTTCTTCCAAACCAATGCAATGTAATCACAGTTCATAATATACAATTGTTAAAGATATGCTGGAAAGTAGTTTTTTATTAATTAAAACAATATATTACAATTTGTTTTTAAAAAAGTCAAAAAGATATACGTGGATTTGCGTAAAAATTACAATCTAAAATTACACTTACATTTGCCTTAATCCTGACTTGAAGTTGCTGGACTTAGGAAATCGTATAATATAATACCAATCCTGCATATATGATGACTAATGGAGCTGCAACGACCAAAAGCTTAGTCTAGTAGTTTGTGTGATTTAAAGATAAGACTATAATACCATCTAAAATCTTTTCTAGATTATCTTATCTAGATCTATCTTTCTGTCACATGGCAGGTATAAGGAATAAATTTCCCAATTTAAAAAAAAATTAAACGTACATAAAACGTCTAGTATGAAGAATAAAATAGAGTGTGCAGAAATGTACACATTAATCTGCTTCCCCATATAATGATTGTGATATATATATGCCTTGTATTTTTTTTTTTAAATATCAGCTGCAAATAACTGATGTAAAAATATGTTATGACAACAGACAACACAAAAGTTCCAGTGGTCTTAGAAAAAAGCTTAACAATTTCAAGGCAAGATCCTATCAAAATATCATGTTCTAAGCATGCTATCAGTTTTCTGTGGTAATTTAGATATGGTAATCTTTTAGACATGAAACGTAGCTGCTGCTTTAAAGTACCTATGTGATTGTACAATTCTTTTATTGAGTATTGAAAGTAAAACAAAAAAAATCACGTTTCGGTCTTTTTCTTTGCGATGAAGTAGTAAACCTTTCTATCTGAAATATTAGTGATTGTGTTGTTGGCCCACTGGTCCACTCTACAATAATCAAATAAATAAAGAATAAATATATTCTTTATATATATATATATATATATATATATATATATATATATATATATATATATATATATATATATATATATATATATATATATATATATATATATATATATATATATATATATACTTATTATAAGAAAAACGACATATCCTAAAGCTATATAAAAAAAATATATCCAAGATCAGTATACCAAGGCACCCGTCAGCGGGATCGCATTGATCCAAACTGCAATTACATTTTGAGAGACATCTTATTCCAAACCCTGGGTACGGACAAACTTTGTCACAATGAGGTCCAATTCTACCAGCATTACATTCTGTAATTTTGCAGTAAGGGTAAAGGTAATAAACATGTATCATCTATCATATTAATTTACAATTATTTTTTTTAATTTTTAGGATTTTAACGCTTAAAATTTCGAGCTATTATATTAATTTACAACCTCTTTTTTAATTTTTAGGATTTTAGATTTTGAAATTTTGAGCGATAGTTGATATTTGAACTTCTTGATACTTATTATAAGAAAAACGACATATCCTAAAGCTATATAAAAAAAATATCCAAGATCAGTATACCAAGGCACCCGTCAGCGGTATTGCATTGATCCAAACTGCAATTACATTTTGAGAGACATCTTATTCCAAACCCTGGGTACGGACAAACTTTGTCACAATGAGGTCCAATTCTACCAGCATTACATTCTGTTATTTTGCAGTAAGGGTAAAGGTAATAAACATGTATCATCTATCATATTAATTTACAATTATTTTTTTTTAATTTTTAGGATTTTAACGCTTGAAATTTCGAGCTATTATATTAATTTACAAGTTCTTTTTTAATTCTTAGGATTTTAGATTTTGAAATGTTGAGCGATAGTTGATATTTGAACTTCTTTTGATCTTAATATTGTAATGATTTATAGAAACATTGATATAACATAAAAGAATTAGAATAAAGACAGAAATAATTAGTAAAGGGAATATATATCCTAATATTTGTTGTCATTTAAGGAAAGTGTATTTTATCGAATTACGAATGATGCACCACTCGGTTATCATTATTTACATGCATTAGCATGTCATGCGCGATGTCTGATCGTTATTATGACGATTACATATTTCATCTGTAAACAGATATATGGCAAATGAGGAATGTTCAGGTATATAAATATAAATATATCCTCTACTTAACAAACTCTTAAATATAACATACTTGCAATTCTTACTACCAAAAATGAATGATCCATCTAAGAATACGAACCTATGCATCTATTTTCTGTGGTGTTCCATACATATCCCGGACAACACTCGAGTGAAAAGTTAGCACTGTGATATAGTTAAAAAAGACACTAACTATTCATTTATTATTACATTGTATATGCCATTCAGAGACATTTTATTACAGTGTATATACTAATGCATATTTGATGCATTTTAAAAAATAAGTATTGTTTTGGTATATTGTTGCGAGCTCTTAAACTTAATTATTAAAATGAAAAGATAAATAAAATCAAGTCCCTTACCTTGGGCAGATATCTGAATAAGTATAAACAAAATACAATGATAAAAAAAAGCTTAATTTTTATTACCATAGTAAACTGATTCATACTCGTATAACTGCAGATTTTTATTAAGCACACCCCAGAAATATATACGGATTACTTCCTTTTCCATCCAATTGTAACGTTTCAGATGAGTGTTTCATATGTTTTAATCTCCATGATATTTTATATGTAAATGCTTGCATTCACTTCATTTTTTTTTTATTTATCAATTATTAAAGCGTGATATAAAAGAATGGAATCCATAAAGTCACTGTAAAGAAACCCCGTTTTTTTTTGGGGGGGGGGGGGGTAATTTTCTTTTTTAATTTTCGTTATTTACATTAGTAATAAAATGTTTCTAAGATCTCTCACAAATAATTCATTATAAATAAAATCGAACTATCCTAAGCAATTATTAAACATCTTGCACATGACAAAAAGTTACATATTTATAAATATAATAAATCTTTTTAGAACTGATTTTGAATACATTGGAATATAGTATTTTGCATTTATGTACAAAACAAGTCTTTGAAATTCAGTTTGTACATATTGTATTTAAATGACAAAAAATATGGCTCAGACTCGACAAGAAGAAAGATCATTCATCTTTTTTCAAGATTATTGCGTCTTGATTCTTCTTTTTTCGAGATACAAGTACAGTGGTAACAACGTTATTGTTGACAAGCCAATCGTGTTAAATAGTTCGTGTAACGTGGGTGATCGTTCGTGTAACGTGCGGGATCGTGCGTGTATCAGGAAAATTGGCTTGCGTTTGTTATCGTGCGTGTTCGTGCGTGATCGTGCGGTTTTTTCGTTTTGTAACTTTTTTTACGGAATGCCAGGATTTATTCTCAAAACAAAGACAAGTGGTTTTTGTAAAACAATGTGAATTTAATCAAACTTTTTTTTTATATAAGAACATTGACAGTTGTTAACATTCATTCTCTCTTTCGTCGTTAAATACATTTTTGTATTTCCATACCTCATTCAATCCTTTGTTCGGTCGAGTTAGTTTTGCTTAATTTTATAATCAGCCTATATCAAGCATCAAATGTGTCTTGACAAATAATTTCAATCATATTAGCAAAAGCGACACGTTGAATGAAAGCGGCCAGGCTTACCCATTCCCCGTTTTAAACTAAACGATTACTCCCAACGTTTTTCTTTCAAATGAGAATACGATACGCATTATTATCTAATAGATTGTATACACATTTGTTTGAAATAAAATTTATTAAGACGCTTTAAAATTTAGAATAAATAGAAATAAATCAATTATGTACTGTAAATTATGTAAATATTGGATGTGAAAAATAGAAATTCTATGGAACAAGGTAACAAATTTACCTGTATCCCGCATAATTAAATCGTACGTAAGAGAATTATTTACATAAACAGTCAACTCGTTCGTAAAAAATTGTGTAGTTTATGCATTATCTTCATTTCTATTACACGTTATTTTCTTTAACTTATGATAGAAGTTAGTATTCGTTATAGAGACAACAGAATAATTTGTGTGTGAATCCTTTATATTTGTGTATGGATGTGTAAAAGTGTTAACTCGTAAAATACAAAACAGTGCATGACTAAAGTACATGCCGCTTTTCAATAACACACAAACATAAAGCAATACAAATTAAAGTAATACGTTTTCTTAATTCGAATCTTAAAAATTAATTTTGATTTTGCGTGTTTAATGGTGTAGAATCGTTCGATTGCGTGTTCAATCGTTTTTGTTAGTGTATCGTGAAGATTCAGTAAGTTAGTGATCGTCCGTGTATCGTGAGTGATCGTTCGTGTATCGTGCGTGATCGTTCGTGTATCAGAATCGTGCGTGTTGTTTGTCAACAATAACGTTGCTACCACTGTACTAGCAAGCTAACGAATGTTGAAAGATATCAATTAACGTTTGGGACAGGTTTCTCCAAAACCCAGTCGAATATAGTACAATTGCTTATCACCAAGAAATTCAGGCCTTTTTCTATACACATGTATGTTTTCAGGGTTTAAATATTTTTTTGGTTTTTGACAAAAAGATCGGTATTCCTTTATGGACCTTAAATATATCGTATTGAATTAAATTGAATTGATCATTTCAGTGTGGCTTATCTCTTTATTGTTCATGATCATTACCTTTGACATGGTATAATAATGGTGGAATCTTCAACTTGAACAACATCACATATTTATAATCATGTTTTAATTTATTTGATATTTAAACTGACAAAACTAAAGTAGCCATTAACCAAAGTATACCTATAACGTCATGAACAAGACAAGGTCAATTAACATAACATGTGATAACTCGGAAACAAATAATTAAATTTTATTCTTTCCTTGTAAGCAAGAAGTGAAACGTTTTCAGATATTATAAATCAATCTATTTTTCTAAACATCATACTTAAAGAAAGTTTCCGGTTCAAATTCACTATAGCACGGTCGTATACATTGCAATGGTCAAAATTCACAATATTAATGCAATCACGCTTTCTTGCCATATACTTCCTTTTTCGTATTTCCCTTGTCTTTTGAAATAAAAATAACATTTGGTATATTATGACAGGCACGTGCATGTACAATGTTCATAAAAGGAAGAAAACCCATTCATTTAACATTTATTAACAACCGGATTCAAATCTTAACTTATAAAAACCTATCGCATACGTTACCTCGTCCATTGAAATTGAGTTACATAAGTCCATTAAATTAGAATCATGTCCAGTAGCTCTCAGTCCTTTATCGTTTCTTCACGTTATATGAGGAGAAAAGATAGGGGAAAGTAACCGTGTATATGTATGAATACGCCCAGTAAAGAATGTATGTCCGAGTGTTTATGTCCGAGTCCGGCAGTCATAAAAATGTTGATGATCTAAACATATTGTTGGGACAATTTGTGTCGTGAATAGTTATATAAATGCACAAACATACATTGAGATTATCTATTCAGTCATTTTATCTGTTACACTTATAAATTGGTATTTTCAAACAGCAAAATTTCTTGAGATGACATTGTGCTCGCTTATTAAGCCAGACTTGTAACAAAACGCAAGAAGAAAAATGCAATAAACTCGTTTTTTAATTAACAATTCAAGTCACTAATTGTAGATGTCCAACTGTGTTGCATCCTTCTTACCTACAAAGTTTCACAAAATTGTGTACAGTATTTTAAGAGGAGTTGTGTTGACACACCACTAGTATATACTATTACATTTAAGATTAATGGACAAACTCTTATATTCAAAAGGGCAAACATTCAAAGATCGAAAGGAATTGGATTTTGTAATATAACCTATAACGTTTCCTGAAATCCTTTTCCATGGTTTTGGAAAAAATGCGCTGATCGATAAAACAAATTAACTGACCGACTGACAGACAGACAGATCGAAACATGTTCAGGTTTTCTTTCACAATCTCTAAGGAAAAAACCCAGACTCTTTATGTTATAAATGTTTAAGAGCAAAAATAATCACTGCACTGAGTAAAACACCATTGACCATAAAATAAACACATTTATATTTAATGGCTATTACACGTTCTTTGTTAAGTGTTATTCATTTCAGTTTATCGCTTTATTTTTTAAAATTCAGATATTTTAGAAGCTTTTTTTTCAAAGTTATAGAATTGCTACTGCATTATGAAAGCAGATTTGTTTTAAGAACTTATACAGTTTTACCTTATATTTTTACCTTAAATTTTTATTTTCACACATATTAACAAATTTTTCCAAAAAGTTGTATACTTTCACCTATAAACTCCCAGATAATCACTTGCTTTTCAAGATCAAATGTATATTTGAATTAAATCTTCAAAAAAATTTTGGATTTAAAAAACACATTTTTGGGAGTTGATTTTTTATCAACTCTCCTATGCAATCACTCGGACAAACCGAAAGTGAAACAGTGTTTGGACCTCAGCACAAATCATTGCTCCTGACAAGACTTTAAGTTAGTTCTTGAAAATAATTGATGAATTCTATGTAATGTATGCTAAAGCATTGTTTCTCAAGGAAACTTATTTACAAATACATTAAAAATAGTCAGATTTTAAATGGTACGAACAATTTAAATATGTTTGTAGTCGTATGTATTCCTACGCCAGAGTTCAATATAGTCTCGTTCAACTCGACGCTCGGCTGTCTCCGTAAACCCTTGTCGGAGATTTACGGTGTCAGCCGAGCGTTTGGTTGAACGAGACTAGAGTTCAATATTGCTTGGATCCATACAATTTTCGAGAAATAGTTCTACCACTGATACATAGTTTGATTGAATTAATTTTATCTTTAAATATTATTTAACATGATTAATATGGAGGTTTCTCGACATTCTAGTTGAAAAAGTTCAAAAATTCATATCATAAAAATATGCGTAATTCAAATTAGAAACTACGTATACATGTACTTGTCATGCAAAATAACACATCATTGATTTTAAAATAAATAAACATCGACAAAATCAACTCCCGCTAGTTCTTCAGTACTTTGATTTAAAGTGCAATCGTTATGTTAGTGTAAACAAATAGAAACGATGTCGACTTAAAGTGCAAAACTGTGATGTTCACTCAATTCAAGAAAATTGATACACACATTGAAAACTTAGTTTAAATCAAAATTTTTAAATCAAGGATACAAAAAATATACTGCTTACATGTGTTTTGGAAAACATGAGAGTCAAATATCAAGATTTTTAGCTGTATTTTTTCCATACTTCGTACATAAAAGCATGCGACATGAATTCAGCGGTATTTCTCATAAAAATGAACAACTGTTTGTAAACGCAGGATATTTAATTTGTTTGCACAGCCTGGTGTGTTATAGGACCAACGATATACAAACATAAGAATTTAATGCATAAATATAGCATGTTTGCAGAAATTGGTAACAAGGAGTGATAAATTTGAATATTTGAATTAAAATTATACTGTACTAACCTAGTATGCATCTATTCTCTATTTTGTTCCACACATATCCTTCGCAACAATCTACGACACCTCCAGGTCTGAAATATATATGTATATATTTACATTTTCCAGTGTCTTTGCCTGTGATAACACTACGTATCGATTTTGTACTATATAACTCATAATACAAATGACGCCAAATCGAGCTTATTTTATATTTAAATATATAATCGTACGATGGCTTAAAATTATATAAATATAAGTAATAAGGAATCATTCTTTGAATATTATGAGATGATAATTTCGGTAGGGGTGTGATAAAATCTATCATAAAGCCCTTCGGGCTTTATTGGATTTGATCACACCCCGACCGAAATTATCACCTCATATTACTCAAAGAATGATTCCTTATTCCTTATATACTAAATAACATTGCAATTCATGAACATCTTTTAAAATGAACTTAAATCATCATTTTTTTATGAGATTACATTTGATAGTTCACTGTCAAAATGATAAACATTTACGATGTCTTACCTTGAACAGAACTTTGAATTTGAAATAACAAAAAACACCGAAAAACAAAATATGTTCACCGACACTACTGACGCATGCATTTTTGAGATGGTCGCTCAGATGTTCAATGCGAGTTAAAACAAAGTTATGTTGTTTCCTTTATGCCATAAAAGAGAAACGCATATATGTGAAAACAAGCCTTAGGATTAGTTCCTGTTAAATATTTTTTTTTTGAAACGAGGTATTTATAATTTCACAAATCTATTTCATGGATAAATGAATCATTTTTTGAAACAACATAAACACAAAGACAGTTGGTCTGGGGCCAATTTACGCAAACTGTTATCAAAGCCTTTCATCAGAGTTTTATAGCCCATTATAATGATTTAGGAATTTTTGATCAGACGTAAAAAAAAAAAAACTATTAAAAGGATTTTGCTTCTTACTTTCTTCTTACTTATAAACCAATATAGATGTGCGAAATAAAAAAGACACCGATTAATTTCATAAATACCATTGAAACTTATTTCAAATATACATTCTGAACAGTAAATGACAAAATACAGTTAGAGATATTTTAGAGTTACTTAAAGACTATGATGCCTGATATGTACATGTTTTTGTTGGGGGTTTTTTCCTATAAAAGTAAACTTGTTTGTTTAAGATATTGAATGCAAATCAATCTAAAAAGGTAAAAAAATCAATATATTGTAAAAATATTATGGAAGATGGCAGAGCAGATTATTTCACACAATATGAAACGACGCTGTAATTTGAGGCTTGGGAGTTTTTTTTGATTAACTACATAAATCATGTAACTAGGGTTTCATTATAACTCATAAAATTATAATTTCATTTTTTTTTTTTTCATTTTTTTTCATCTTTCGCTACTCTACGATAATGTGAGTTTCGAATAAGTCGTTAAACATTGTTGGTTTGTATAAGACTACTGTATTTTGTTCCCCAAGCCATATATCTGACCAAAAACACAAGCTTAGAAAAGGTTTAGCTTGGCAATTTCGAGGAACGGAAGAGCCATTGGTTAGTGGAAGAGGTGAGATTGTGTCAGTCGTGCTAAACTACGAATGGCAGGGAAGAGCGTGCTGTCATTAGTTCAAAGCTTTATAGTATTTGATACATGGTCACATTGATGTAGTTTGTAGGCTTCAGCACTTGCTTACTATAGTTTTTGTATTAATGATCTGCATTCTAAAGTATACGTAAAGTCCAATTGTACAGTTTATTTCTTATGGTGAGTTTGATTGCTGTTTGTTATTGTAATCAATGCATTGGTTGTATATATTAATAATCGTTAGTTGTTTATTAATAAGATAATGCCGACTATTAGCACATACATGTACATTTTTCAGTACATTCACATTTTGCCAAGACAAAGAATGTTTGTTTTTTTTTTAAAAAACCTATTGATATTTAGATTTTAAATTGGTTTATTAACACATTAAAACCCTGCAATATGCGAAGAAAAGGAGAAAAGGGCCGCTAGGTTAAATGAACCTTGATTCTCCTAACTCAAAATTAAACTTCAGTCAAGATATTTGATTCTCGGGTAATTCTGACATGCTTCTCATAACATCACCAATGACATAGTTTTCATGTATTTTTTTTTTTCAAAATAGTATTCAATGTGCATGTCGTAGATTTTCCTGTTAAAGGGGCATGGCCACGATTCTGGTCAAAATTATTTTCCCGATCTTAATGTTTATTATGCTTCACTAAGGCATTTTTAATGTTCATTTAAAATTTGAGTGCCATTCTATGAGTTATAAGCGAGTTACAGAGCTTGAATTTCTTTGCTATTTAAACAAAGATTGTGTTTACATTTTGAATGTTGAAGTGAAAGCTCCAGTTTAAGACCTAAAATGAATGTGTTAAACGTTAGGAACTGTTTAGTTATGCTCAAAAAGGATTAGTAGACAGACAAATCAACTTAAAAAGGTTTTTTACTGGTATATTGATCCTATGAAATCAAAAACATGGTACGAGCCTTCTTAAGGTGACAAGGAATTGTGAGCCCTGTATCTTGCTTATAACTCTACACATGGCCCTCAAATTTCACTTGATA
This sequence comes from Magallana angulata, assembly GCF_025612915.1. Taxonomy (NCBI): domain Eukaryota; kingdom Metazoa; phylum Mollusca; class Bivalvia; order Ostreida; family Ostreidae; genus Magallana; species Magallana angulata. The sequence continues at coordinate 35,267,337 of NC_069115.1, forward strand.
GCTAGAAATGCATTCCTAAAGCATAATAAACAAGATATTTGTGAGCCAATGGTCACTAGTGATACCCCTGCTCTGATGTGAATATGCAAAATAAGCAAAGTAGACATTTAACAGAAAACTGGCATCCGATTGGTACAGAAATATATCCCACAATATGGCATGCCTAAACAAATAGTGTGTAAAAATTTCAAGCATCTGCAATAAATAGCTGCTGAGAAATCTTTGAGGAAAATTTGTTTGAAAATTTTGGCTAAAATAAATAAAATACTCATTTAACAGGAAGATGACGTCCAATTGGTACAAAAATATATCCCACAATATGGCATGCCTAAACAAACACTGTGTAAAAAATTCAAGCATCTCCGATAAATAGCTGCTGAGAAATCTTTGCCAAAATTTGTTTGAAAATTTTGGCAAAAATAAAACAAAGTCATTATCTAATAGGAAGTTGACGTCCGATTGATACAAAAATATATCCCACAATATGGCATGCCAAAACAAATAGTGTGTTAAAATTTCAAGCATCTGCGATAAATAGCTGCTGAGAAATCTTTGAGGAAATTTTTTTTGAAAATTTTGGCTAAAAATAAACAAAGTCATCATTTTAACAGGAAGTTGACACCCGATTGGTACAAAAATATATCCTACGATATAGACTGCCTATACAAATACTGTTTCAAATAAAAATTTCAAGCATCTGCGATAAACAGTTGCTGAGAATTCTGTGACAGAAATTTGTTTGAAAAGTTTTGCTAAAAATAAACAAAGTCGTCATTTAACAGGAAGTTGACGTCTGATTGGTACAAAAATATATCGCACGATATGGCATGCCTATAAAAATAGTGTGTAAAAATTTCAAGCATCTGCAATAAACAGTTGCTGAGAAATCTTTGACAAAAATTTGTTTGAAAATTTTGGTTAAAAAATAAGCAAAGTCGTCATTTAACAGGAAGTTGACGTCCGATTGATACAAAAATATATCCCACAATATGGCACGCCTAAACAAATAGTGTGTTAAAATTTCAAGCATCTGCGATACATAGTTGCTGAGAATTCTTTGACGGAAATTTGTTTGAAAATTTTGGGCAAAAAATAAACAAAGTAGTCATTTAACAGAAAGTTGACGTCTGATTGGTACAAAAATATATCCCACGATATAGACTGCCTATACAAATACTGTGTAAAAATTTCAAGCATCTGCGATAAACAGTTGCTGAGAATTCTGTGACAGAAATTTGTTTGAAAAGTTTTGCTAAAAATAAACAAAGTCGTCATTTAACAGGAAGTTGACGTCTGATTGGTACAAAAATATATCCCACAATATGGCATGCCTTAACAAACACTGTGTTAAAATTTCAAGCATCTGCAATAAATAGTTGCTGAGATAAATGCGACAGAAATTTTTGTTACGGACGGACAGACAGACGGACGGACAGACACACAAGGGTAAAACAGTATACCCCCTCTCCTTCGGAGCGGGGGTATAATAATAAAAACAGAAAAATAGAATCTGAACAAAATTGTGACCATGCCCCTTTAATGACCCAAATGCCTCCGCCGTCTCCTACGCCAGCAACAGCGTTTACCCCGCGCCGATAACTCCTCCACCGCAGCCACCCTTACCACCAGCAGCAAGGTAGTAGTCCCAGAGTCTCCAGTATCCAGTCCTTAGCCAAGGAGCTCTACTCCAGTGTTCCTGTCCAATTTGACAAGGGTCCGGTATTTTCAAAAGGGAGGGCATACATGCATTACCGACGGCCCCCTTGGCTGAAGAAGAGCCCAATTCCAAGGACGAGCGTAATTAGTAGACAGAGGAATAAATCTTTTAAAAAAATAAACCCTGGTCCTTTTAAGGACCACCCATATGTTTAGAAAAGTTGCCTCTATCACATGCAAATATAGAAACACAAGATATACAAGTATCCAAATAAAATAGAAATAAATGTTTACATCCAAATAAAATGACACATCTAATTTTTTCTTTTTATATATTATCAAATTCCATTTAACAGAATCTTTTTCCCGATCTTATAATTATATTTTTTGACGTCATAAATGTATCTGCATTCCACTCTAAAGAATATGAAAGAAAATTAAGAATGTATTTAGTTCCATGACCGTTTTATTTTAAATTTCATGAAAAAGACATCATTTGATCGGATCGACGGTTCACCGTTGATAGTTGCCTTGTACATCTTGTTTTTCCCCTTCCATTCAATCATATTAATAATCATCGCTTGCAGATATGCATTTAAGAAAATGATTTGATGATGACAATCTTTCAATTTTGAAATTAACAATTAATACAAACTGTATTATTTCTGACCTGTTTTAAATCTTACGTTTATATCTATACTACTATATTAAATAAAAGACTCCAATGTTTGGGCTTTAATACCGAAAAATCAGAAGAGTACTGTCTTTTGTTTTATATATTTTTAAAACCATTGGTATTTGAAGATAACCAGTTTTTTTATTCTTCTCAATCAAGCTTTGCCAAATAATAATCAACGAAGACTCCTTTAAAAATTCCGGAAATCATCTGGATCTTTTGGATTTTACAATCTTGCACATGCACATTACATTAATGGTAAATCACGGGAGGCTCTTTAGTTTATGTTTCCGCAAAATCACATTTGCATGGATATATTCAGAAACGATATTACAAATACGTGTAAATTTTTATTGAATTTTGTCTTATATTCTGTTTATTAAAGGAATACGGGATATAACTCTATCGCAGTGCATTTAATATGAACTATCCCGAGAGTTCCGAATTTCAACATGATGTGTAAATTCAATGCGTGTAAAAACGTTGGTGAAGAAGTATTGAATTCTTCATTAATATGAATTAAGTTTTTTTTTTGACTGTTATTTTCAATGCAGCCCCATTAATTTCCTCCAATATCGTTTCGGAGCGAAGATACATTTTTTGCCACATTACGGGTATATGGGAGGCATTTTATTTGGGTGAAGGTCTGTCCCGAAACACGGTTAGATTATTCTAACTTAACAGAGTGTAGTGAAATTAATCACATTATTGTAGTCTTAAAGCTTGATTATATAAATGTCAACAATACGGTGTGTCGACGTATCTATTTCATAAATGTCCGATATCATATGCAATATCAACCCGTGCACGCACGGGTCAGAGTCTAGTACATATGTAGTGAATATCTTGATACAATGTATCCCGTTTTCCGTTCTGCAGTTAACCACTATCCAGGGCGGAATATTTTTTTTTTCTATTTAAAGGAATGATCGGAATGTGCTATCATTAAGCAGCTTCATGTAAAAGGCACTTAGACACGATTTGAGCCTTAAAATGCAAAAAATTAATTCCATTGTCAATGTTAAGAATGGTTAATATGGGTATTTTTAATGCTTTGTCAAAATTTGAAAGTCAGGTATTGAGTTAAAAGCAAGATAAAGAGTGAAATATTCTTTGTTTTGTAAACAAAGCTCGAGCCTTGTTTATGTTTACATATTTGTTTTATTAGTGTAGGTTTCATTCAAATGTTGCTTTTTCTGTTGATATTATTTACAATGTATGATCCCATTGAAGCAGTTTACCTTTTTTTCTATGAGTCATTTTGCAAAAAAAGTGGTAATTTCATACTTTACATTATTTGTAAACAAATATAAGACTCGAGCTTTGTTTACATAATAATGAATTCTTACCCTTGTATCTCTTTTCAAACTTGACTTCTAACATTCAAATTTTGGTCAATCATTCAAAATGTGCAAGTTAATGATTTTTTACATAAAAAATCGAACATGAAATTTTGATCTAAAATCGTGTCCAAGTCACTTTAATGCAATTGGAAAGCATGTAATAAAAATAATTAAGAAGTCTTAAACCTAATCTGAGACTCCTCTAACGGTTACCCCACTTTTATTATTTGATGTTTTAAAAACATTTGATAATGAAAATGGGGGAAGGGGGGGGGTGGGGTCAAGAGTCGGAGGAGTTTCGGATTTATCTATACCTTAGCTTCAGGGGCCAACAATTGTAAATGTTTGGTAATAAGAGACCTGCAGGCATTTCATGGTCAGTCGTTTCTAATATTCACAGATTCATTTATAATGCACACAAAATGCATACATGTACAACTTATTTCCACAAGTATACTATGCATAAGATATTAGAGTAGATGTCCTTAAATAGATTTGCGCATTGACATTTTACACACGCTCATCTTTAATTATTTTTCGGTAAATAAAACAGCTCTAATAGCTTTAAAAATAATACACGTTAACGGAAAGGAAATCAAAGATGGCAGTGGCCATAAAACTATATAAATCACTTTAAGAAGAAATACGCATAAAGATAAAGAAAGCCATTCAAATGTTTAAGTCTATTAACTTTGCAATATACTTTTCTTCACGAAATAAAATTTATTAATAAACAAATCATTTTTTTAATCTTAAGGTATGCCTGATGAAAAATTTGCTAACTATACCCAGTCTCCATAATATTCTATTGATATATTAACTGTTAATTGAAATAAAAATACGTGTGCAACTAAAAGTATCTGGCTACTTCTATCATGCATTTGCACAAAGCAAAAAGTATCTGCTTACATCTATCTGGCATGTGTTAATGTTTTTTTTCTATGCTAACGCATTACAAAGATATTTTCCTACGTATATGATAAACATTAAAACTGCAATAAAAAGAATACCACAAATGATAAAGAAAAATAAATAGTTGTTAGTCTTGATTTCGTTTGGTCCCAACTTAACTTGGCTGCTGTTGGTATGCATTGTGAATTCTACAATTAAAGAATCAAATCAAATTGCATAATAATGTTTATTTTCAAATATGAATATTACTAAAAATTTACATACCGTTTGATACAACAGAATGCCAAGAATAAGTTGTATCGGTCTGAGGGATCTTCGCTGACGTTGCTGCATTATCATTCCATTCTTAAAAAAAATAAACACTTATATCAGCAAATAAGGGTACATAGAAATTCCTACATAAATATTAAATTTGGTAAAAAAAGAAAGTATAATTATGGAAGAGTAATTACTTGATCTCAGGATAATACCTAGGCCTATACATCCGTCAACAGGATCGCAATGATTTTCACTGCATAAACATTTTGATAAGCATTGCTTTCCATACCATGGGTACGGACAAACTATTTCACACTGAGGTCCAATTTTACCAGCTTCACATTCTAAATTCAAATTTTAATACCATTACGGCGTCGTAAACGATATTTGTATTAAAATTTAAGTAAAATCTTATTTATATGTCTAATGAAGCAAGCCAAAAATTTCGATTTTGGACTGACCGGTAAACTTTGAATTTGTCAGATATGTTTAATAGCATTTGTTTTGTTTGAAAGAGACACAAAGTGGATCATATATTATACAAATATGAATTCGGTGTAGCTTTTTATATACATGTACTGGGATATGGAAATAACAAATATATCTATAAATATATATATATATATATACAGATATGTATAGTATGTAAATCACCAACGTTTGCATAACTTTTCTTTGGCATTCCACACAAATCCTGGACAGCAAACAAGGTATCCTTCCGGGCTGTAATATAATTTAAAAATATTATTTTTTTATCTTTATATATGTATATCATTTAAGCAAAATCTTTAGATCGGTATATGATATTAGAATTTCTTTCTGTATATGATAGTATTATCATTTTTTAAAGCAGTAAAGGCAAACATCTCACCTTTGACATATATCCGAATTTGAAAAAGAAACACGCAACAGGAAGCATACTACTTTCAAAATCATAAACAAGAAATTCATATTTACACTGAGTGTTATGCTTGAAAACAGGACAATCGTGTTTTTCACATCATTTGTGCATTTTCAATTTCCTTCAAATAATAAACACGTGTTGTTTTTATATATGTAAATGTCAAGCTTCCCTATATAATAAACAACTTCCTCATTGTTATGTTTAGTTTTATTTCAAGTACTTGCTTTGATATTACTAAAATTAGTTTATTATCACTATCGAATGATCGAAAACTTTCAAGAAAAGCTTTAAATCAAAGATATGATAGATTTTCCTTAAAAGCTACGAGAAATTAAAGATTAGAATATTTAGATCACCAAGGAATGGTTTTATTTCTTGATTTAAAATTGACCATCTCGGTTAGGGTTGATAAACTCTGAACCATTTAATTTTTTGTCGTAGAGATATTTGTTATTTAAAAAAAAATACCAATATATTGCTTCCATGATCTGCAGAAATATGTCATCGATAAAAGTATGACTGTTGACTCCAAAACATTTATGTTGTTTCATGTAATAATGTAATACAAAATATATTGAACAATAGTCTTTGCAGTATTTCAAAGATATGATTATATAACTTGTATTTTGTCATAGTTATAATATCCTTACATTTAAATGAAAAGTCTCTCTAATGCAAGATTCAGTTAAACTTTACAAGTGAGTCATTATATGTAAGAAACAACAAATGGTTTTTAGCACGGCGCATGGCATGATCTGTACTGTTATACTTATAAACTGATTGACAGGCGAAGCACGTGGAGTCCTGAGAAAAAATCCCGCTCAAATGACCAACTATAGAAACCTAAAACGAAATAATATAGTTCAGTGATAAAACTTTAATTTAAGTATTATAATCAACACACAAGTTCTCTCTCTCTCTCTCTCTCTCTCTCTCTCTCTCTCTCTCTCTCTCTCTCTCTCAGAAGGTGTTTGTGATTGTGTGCAAACCATTTGGAATTATTAGATTTTTATTTGTATGAATTGAATTCATTTATTTTAGACTCATGGTTTTCACAACAATTTCAACACAATGATTAAAAGTTTGTACAGTGGACGATATACATATAGATTGATCTCGACGGTTAAAATTTCGACGCTATTTCACATCACACATATTAGATTGAAAATAAATTTTAAAAGAGCTGTGTTTGTGCTTACATGTACTTGTTATCTCATTCAACTATTTATGATGTAATTAATCATTTTTGGTACTTTAATGTACCCGGTAAATGATATTTTTATCGCAAGTTAATATGTGAAAATCCCGCATGTATAGAGTCGCTGAATTGTTCCACGGATCCACGCGCCGATAGTCTTACGTGTTGTTGTTTGTGTCCATTTCTACAGACAGTTCTTTTGTTCTTTAGAAGTAGAAGTAAGATATATTCAGACTATACACACGACAGATTGTGATGAGTAACCTAACAGGTGTCCGTGGAAAGGTGTGAATTCCGGCATCTCGTGTACACCAGTTTAAGCGTTCAGATATACAGAGTTAGTTGTAAAGTACAATAACTGCTAAAAACCAAAGAAAGACAATAACACCTGTTGTGTATAGAACCAAAGATCAGCTTCTGTACACGTGTTTCGCACGAGTAATTTTTTTTCAAGTGAGATCACGACGCCATTACCAGCTATGCGGGAAATAAAGTTGAAAGTTATTTTATGGATTGCCTGTACTTTTCCGTTCAATGCTTGCATTTTATTTATTAAGATTTTGTACATGTATTTACTTACAATTTATCTTACATGTATACGTGAGTTTTTATTTATTTATTGGTACATAAATAGCTCAAGAACAAATCACTCGAGTCACCGGTAATATGCGGTTGTCATTTACATTTTTCGGGTCTGCGTAACTTAAGTCGACATTTTTTTTTAATTTAAAAAGGATATAAAATTATATATATTTCAACCCTTGTTTAGCCACAGTCTATATATATATTTCTAAACATACGCTCCTTTTTTAACGTTTTGGGTAACGCTCTCTCTCTCTCTCTCTCTCTCTCTCTCTCTCTCTCTCTCTCTCTCTCTCTCTCTCTCTCTCTCTCCTGAGAATCACTTAAAGCTATGTAAAGTCCAGTATGTACCCAATGTTTCAAACATTTCATAAAAATAATCATAATAGTATAACCACGAATTGTGTGAATGTTAATAGTTAACAATGTTTAAGAAAACGGCGATGCAAGTTTTGTCGAAAAACAAAGAAATGATTACGGTCTAAGAAAGGAAATATTTTTGTGACTGTTTTAATTAGAATAACAGTTTTAAATCTTAGTATGTGTTATCTATTCCCGTATAAAAAATCTAGCAAAATATTGAACTTATCTGGTCAGCGATAATCTCCGTCCGTATTCATCGAAAGACATTAGGTCAATAAGCCGTATATGGAAGTTGCACGCTTATTGCACGGTACGGTACGCTTTTTTGTCCTTCTGGAATCGGGTCTTGCATAAATTATCTTGCACGCTTTGTGAACGGTACGGTTCGCTTTGTGAACGGTACGGTTCGTTTTGTGAACGGTACGGTACGCTTTGTGAACGGTACGTTTAGTTTTGTGAACGGTACGATTCGTTTCTTGCACGGAACGGTACGGTTCGTTTTAGAGGTGTAGTAGCACGTTTCAGGGTCTGTATGATCCCATTGAAGCAGTTTACCTTTTTTTCTATGAGTCATTTTGCAAAAAAAGTGGTAATTTCATACTTTACATTATTTGTAAACAAATATAAGACTCGAGCTTTGTTTACATAATAATGAATTCTTACCCTTGTATCTCTTTTCAAACTTGACTTCTAACATTCAAATTTTGGTCAATCATTCAAAATGTGCAAGTTAATGATTTTTTACATAAAAAATCGAACATGAAATTTTGATCTAAAATCGTGTCCAAGTCACTTTAATGCAATTGGAAAGCATGTAATAAAAATAATTAAGAAGTCTTAAACCTAATCTGAGACTCCTCTAACGGTTACCCCACTTTTATTATTTGATGTTTTAAAAACATTTGATAATGAAAATGGGGGAAGGGGGGGTGGGGTCAAGAGTCGGAGGAGTTTCGGATTTATCTATACCTTAGCTTCAGGGGCCAACAATTGTAAATGTTTGGTAATAAGAGACCTGCAGGCATTTCATGGTCAGTCGTTTCTAATATTCACAGATTCATTTATAATGCACACAAAATGCATACATGTACAACTTATTTCCACAAGTATACTATGCATAAGATATTAGAGTAGATGTCCTTAAATAGATTTGCGCATTGACATTTTACACACGCTCATCTTTAATTATTTTTCGGTAAATAAAACAGCTCTAATAGCTTTAAAAATAATACACGTTAACGGAAAGGAAATCAAAGATGGCAGTGGCCATAAAACTATATAAATCACTTTAAGAAGAAATACGCATAAAGATAAAGAAAGCCATTCAAATGTTTAAGTCTATTAACTTTGCAATATACTTTTCTTCACGAAATAAAATTTATTAATAAACAAATCATTTTTTTAATCTTAAGGTATGCCTGATGAAAAATTTGCTAACTATACCCAGTCTCCATAATATTCTATTGATATATTAACTGTTAATTGAAATAAAAATACGTGTGCAACTAAAAGTATCTGGCTACTTCTATCATGCATTTGCACAAAGCAAAAAGTATCTGCTTACATCTATCTGGCATGTGTTAATGTTTTTTTTTCTATGCTAACGCATTACAAAGATATTTTCCTACGTATATGATAAACATTAAAACTGCAATAAAAAGAATACCAAAAATGATAAAGAAAAATAAATAGTTGTTAGTCTTGATTTCGTTTGGTCCCAACTTAACTTGGCTGCTGTTGGTATGCATTGTGAATTCTACAATTAAAGAATCAAATCAAATTGCATAATAATGTTTATTTTCAAATATGAATATTACTAAAAATTTACATACCGTTTGATACAACAGAATGCCAAGAATAGGTTGTATTGGTCTGAGGGATCTTCGCTGACGTTGCTGCATTATCATTCCATTCTTAAAAAAAATAAACACTTATATCAGCAAATAAGGGTACATAGAAATTCCTACATAAATATTAAATTTAGTAAAAAAAAGAAAGTATAATTATGGAAGAGTAATTACTTGATCTCAGGATAATACCTAGGCCTATACATCCGTCAACAGGATCGCAATGATTTTCACTGCATAGACATTTTGATAAGCATTGCTTTCCATACCATGGGTACGGACAAACTATTTCACACTGAGGTCCAATTTTACCAGCTTCACATTCTAAATTCAAATTTTAATACCATTACGGCGTCGTAAACGATATTTGTATTAAAATTTAAGTAAAATCTTATTTATATGTCTAATGAAGCAAGCCAAAAATTTCGATTTTGGACTGACCGGTAAACTTTGAATTTGTCAGATATGTTTAATAGCATTTGTTTTGTTTGAAAGAGACACAAAGTGGATCATATATTATACAAATATGAATTCGGTGTAGCTTTTTATATACATGTACTGGGATATGGAAATAACAAATATATCTATAAATATATATATATATATATATACAGATATGTATAGTATGTAAATCACCAACGTTTGCATAACTTTTCTTTGGCATTCCACACAAATCCTGGACAGCAAACAAGGTATCCTTCCGGGCTGTAATATAATTTAAAAATATTATTTTTTTATCTTTATATATGTATATCATTTAAGCAAAATCTTTAGATCGGTATATGATATTAGAATTTCTTTCTATATATGATAGTATTATCATTTTTTAAAGCAGTAAAGGCAAACATCTCACCTTTGACATATATCCGAATTTGAAAAAGAAACACGCAACAGGAAGCATACTACTTTCAAAATCATAAACAAGAAATTCATATTTACACTGAGTGTTATGCTTGAAAACAGGACAATCGTGTTTTTCACATCATTTGTGCATTTTCAATTTCCTTCAAATAATAAACACGTGTTGTTTTTATATATGTAAATGTCAAGCTTCCCTATATAATAAACAACTTCCTCATTGTTATGTTTAGTTTTATTTCAAGTACTTGCTTTGATATTACTAAAATTAGTTTATTATCACTATCGAATGATCGAAAACTTTCAAGAAAAGCTTTAAATCAAAGATATGATAGATTTTCCTTAAAAGCTACGAGAAATTAAAGATTAGAATATTTAGATCACCAAGGAATGGTTTTATTTCTTGATTTAAAATTGACCATCTCGGTTAGGGTTGATAAACTCTGAACCATTTAATTTTTTGTCGTAGAGATATTTGTAATTTAAAAGAAAAATACCAATATATTGCTTCCATGATCTGCATAAATATGTCATCGATAAAAGTATGACTGTTGACTCCAAAACATTTATGTTGTTTCATGTAATAATGTAATACAAAATATATTGAACAATAGTCTTTGCAGTATTTCAAAGATATGATTATATAACTTGTATTTTGTCATAGTTATAATATCCTTACATTTAAATGAAAAGTCTCTCTAATGCAAGATTCAGTTAAACTTTACAAGTGAGTCATTATATGTAAGAAACAACAAATGGTTTTTAGCACGGCGCATGGCATGATCTGTACTGTTATACTTATAAACTGATTGACAGGCGAAGCACGTGGAGTCCTGAGAAAAAATCCCGCTCAAATGACCAACTATAGAAACCTAAAGCGAAATAATATAGTTCAGTGATAAAACTTTAATTTAAGTATTATAATCAACACACAAGTTCTCTCTCTCTCTCTCTCTCTCTCTCTCTCTCTCTCTCTCTCTCTCTCTCTCTCTCTCTCTCTCTCTCTGAAGGTGTTTGTGATTGTGTGCAAACCATTTGGAATTATTAGATTTTTATTTGTATGAATTGAATTCATTTATTTTAGACTCATGGTTTTCACAACAATTTCAACACAATGATTAAAAGTTTGTACAGTGGACGATATACATATAGATTGATCTCGACGGTTAAAATTTCGACGCTATTTCACATCACACATATTAGATTGAAAATAAATTTTAAAAGAGCTGTGTTTGTGCTTACATGTACTTGTTATCTCATTCAACTATTTATGATGTAATTAATCATTTTTGGTACTTTAATGTACCCGGTAAATGATATTTTTATCGCAAGTTAATATGTGAAAATCCCGCATGTATAGAGTCGCTGAATTGTTCCACGGATCCACGCGCCGATAGTCTTACGTGTTGTTGTTTGTGTCCATTTCTACAGACAGTTCTTTTGTTCTTTAGAAGTAGAAGTAAGATATATTCAGACTATACACACGACAGATTGTGATGAGTAACCTAACAGGTGTCCGTGGAAAGGTGTGAATTCCGGCATCTCGTGTACACCAGTTTAAGCGTTCAGATATACAGAGTTAGTTGTAAAGTACAATAACTGCTAAAAACCAAAGAAAGACAATAACACCTGTTGTGTATAGAACCAAAGATCAGCTTCTGTACACGTGTTTCGCACGAGTAATTTTTTTTCAAGTGAGATCACGACGCCATTACCAGCTATGCGGGAAATAAAGTTGAAAGTTATTTTATGGATTGCCTGTACTTTTCCGTTCAATGCTTGCATTTTATTTATTAAGATTTTGTACATGTATTTACTTACAATTTATCTTACATGTATACGTGAGTTTTTATTTATTTATTGGTACATAAATAGCTCAAGAACAAATCACTCGAGTCACCGGTAATATGCGGTTGTCATTTACATTTTTCGGGTCTGCGTAACTTAAGTCGACATTTTTTTTTAATTTAAAAAGGATATAAAATTATATATATTTCAACCCTTGTTTAGCCACAGTCTATATATATATATTTCTAAACATACGCTCCTTTTTTAACGTTTCGGGTAACGCTCTCTCTCTCTCTCTCTCTCTCTCTCTCTCTCTCTCTCTCTCTCTCTCCTGAGAATCACTTAAAGCTATGTAAAGTCCAGTATGTACCCAATGTTTCAAACATTTCATAAAAATAATCATAATAGTATAACCACGAATTGTGTAAATGTTAATAGTTAACAATGTTTAAGAAAACGGCGATGCAAGTTTTGTCGAAAAACAAAGAAATGATTACGGTCTAAGAAAGGAAATATTTTTGTGACTGTTTTAATTAGAATAACAGTTTTAAATCTTAGTATGTGTTATCTATTCCCGTATAAAAAATCTAGCAAAATATTGAACTTATCTGGTCAGCGATAATCTCCGTCCGTATTCATCGAAAGACATTAGGTCAATAAGCCGTATATGGAAGTTGCACGCTGATTGCACGGTACGGTACGCTTTTTTGTCCTTCTGGAGGCGGGTCTTGCATAAATTATCTTGCACGCTTTGTGAACGGTACGGTTCGCTTTGTGAACGGTACGGTTCGTTTTGTGAACGGTACGGTACGCTTTGTGAACGGTACGTTTAGTTTTGTGAACGGTACGATTCGTTTCTTGCACGGAACGGTACGGTTCGTTTTAGAGGTGTAGTAGCACGTTTCAGGGTCTGTATGATCCCATTGAAGCAGTTTACCTTTTTTTCTATGAGTCATTTTGCAAAAAAAATGGTAATTTCATACTTTACATTATTTGTAAACAAATATAAGACTCGAGCTTTGTTTACATAATAATGAATTCTTACCCTTGTATCTCTTTTCAAACTTGACTTCTAACATTCAAATTTTGGTCAATCATTCAAAATGTGCAAGTTAATGATTTTTTACATAAAAAATCGAAAATGAAATTTTGATCTAAAATCGTGTCCAAGTCACTTTAATGCAATTGGAAAGCATGTAATAAAAATAATTAAGAAGTCTTAAACCTAATCTGAGACTCCTCTAACGGTTACCCCACTTTTATTATTTGATGTTTTAAAAACATTTGATAATGAAAATGGGGGAAGGGGGGGTGGGGTCAAGAGTCGGAGGAGTTTCGGATTTATCTATACCTTAGCTTCAGGGGCCAACAATTGTAAATGTTTGGTAATAAGAGACCTGCAGGCATTTCATGGTCAGTCGTTTCTAATATTCACAGATTCATTTATAATGCACACAAAATGCATACATGTACAACTTATTTCCACAAGTATACTATGCATAAGATATTAGAGTAGATGTCCTTAAATAGATTTGCGCATTGACATTTTACACACGCTCATCTTTAATTATTTTTCGGTAAATAAAACAGCTCTAATAGCTTTAAAAATAATACACGTTAACGGAAAGGAAATCAAAGATGGCAGTGGCCATAAAACTATATAAATCAAGAAGAAATACGCATAAAGATAAAGAAAGCCATTCAAATGTTTAAGTCTATTAACTTTGCAATATACTTTTCTTCACGAAATAAAATTTATTAATAAACAAATCATTTTTTTAATCTTAAGGTATGCCTGATGAAAAATTTGCTAACTATGCCCAGTCTCCATAATATTCTATTGATATATTAACTGTTAATTGAAATAAAAATACGTGTGCAACTAAAAGTATCTGGCTACTTCTATCATGCATTTGCACAAAGCAAAAAGTATCTGCTTACATCTATCTGGCATGTGTTAATGTTTTTTTCTATGCTAACGCATTACAAAGATATTTTCCTACGTATATGATAAACATTAAAACTGCAATAAAAAGAATACCAAAAATGATAAAGAAAAATAAATAGTTGTTAGTCTTGATTTCGTTTGGTCCCAACTTAACTTGGCTGCTGTTGGTATGCATTGTGAATTCTACAATTAAAGAATCAAATCAAATTGCATAATAATGTTTATTTTCAAATATGAATATTACTAAAAATTTACATACCGTTTGATACAACAGAATGCCAAGAATAAGTTGTATCGGTCTGAGGGATCTTCGCTGACGTTGCTGCATTATCATTCCATTCTTAAAAAAAATAAACACTTATATCAGCAAATAAGGGTACATAGAAATTCCTACATAAATATTAAATTTAGTAAAAAAAGAAAGTATAATTATGGAAGAGTAATTACTTGATCTCAGGATAATACCTAGGCCTCCGTCAACAGGATCGCAATGATTTTCACTGCATAAACATTTTGATAAGCATTGCTTTCCATACCATGGGTACGGACAAACTATTTCACACTGAGGTCCAATTGTACCAGCTTCACATTCTAAATTCAAATTTTAATACCATTACGGCGTCGTAAACGATATTTGTATTAAAATTTAAGTAAAATCTTATTTATATGTCTAATGAAGCAAGCCAAAAATTTCGATTTTGGACTGACCGGTAAACTTTGAATTTGTCAGATATGTTTAATAGCATTTGTTTTGTTTGAAAGAGACACAAAGTGGATCATATATTATACAAATATGAATTCGGTGTAGCTTTTAATATACATGTACTGGGATATGGAAATAACAAATATATCTATAAATATATATATATATATATATATATACAGATATGTATAGTATGTAAATCACCAACGTTTGCATAACTTTTCTTTGGCATTCCACACAAATCCTGGACAGCAAACAAGGTATCCTTCCGGGCTGTAATATAATTTAAAAATATTATTTTTTTATCTTTATATATGTATATCATTTAAGCAAAATCTTTAGATCGGTATATGATATTAGAATTTCTTTCTGTATATGATAGTATTATCATTTTTTAAAGCAGTAAAGGCAAACATCTCACCTTTGACATATATCCGAATTTGAAAAAGAAACACGCAACAGGAAGCATACTACTTTCAAAATCATAAACAAGAAATTCATATTTACACTGAGTGTTATGCTTGAAAACAGGACAATCGTGTTTTTCACATCATTTGTGCATTTTCAATTTCCTTCAAATAATAAACACGTGTTGTTTTTATATATGTAAATGTCAAGCTTCCCTATATAATAAACAACTTCCTCATTGTTATGTTTAGTTTTATTTTAAGTACTTGCTTTGATATTACTAAAATTAGTTTATTATCACTATCGAATGATCGAAAACTTTCAAGAAAAGCTTTAAATCAAAGATATGATAGATTTTCCTTAAAAGCTACGAGAAATTAAAGATTAGAATATTTAGATCACCAAGGAATGGTTTTATTTCTTGATTTAAAATTGACCATCTCGGTTAGGGTTGATAAACTCTGAACCATTTAATTTTTTGTCGTAGAGATATTTGTTATTTTAAAAAAAATACCAATATATTGCTTCCATGATCTGCAGAAATATGTCATCGATAAAAGTATGACTGTTGACTCCAAAACATTTATGTTGTTTCATGTAATAATGTAATACAAAATATATTGAACAATAGTCTTTGCAGTATTTCAAAGATATGATTATATAACTTGTATTTTGTCATAGTTATAATATCCTTACATTTAAATGAAAAGTCTCTCTAATGCAAGATTCAGTTAAACTTTACAAGTGAGTCATTATATGTAAGAAACAACAAATGGTTTTTTTTTTTAAATATCTTCCGTGTCATAATGGTGTAGCATATGACAATTTGACACAAAAACAAGTGAATACGATTAATTTAAATGAAGAGGAAGTGATATAAAAAAAACGTTAGGCCTAAAGGTCTTAACGGTCATTAAGTACCATGTCCTATACACAGAACGATCAATAAATCTCAGATATTTTTTTTAAAGCTTCATTCGGGAGGTAAAAATATATACAAAATAAGGTATTGACCCCCCCTTTACCTAAAATATATATTACATAATTATGTTTAAAAAAAACGTTAAGAAATTAAAAAAAATATTGAAAAAGTACAAAAATGATATGTTATGTTCCTATAATTTACTTACTGTGAAGACTGCTTTTATATGTTTAAGGTAGTATGGGACTCACGTTTTTGAATCTACCGCGCAACTCTGAATGACGTAAACCAATTCGCGGTCGTTAAATCTGTTTGTTCAATTCTAAGGTATTAAACAATAAAATTTATATTGGAGAGGATTTTATAGGTTTTTTTTTAAATAATAAAGCGTGAATATAAATGATAATAAGAGTTAATTTAACCCAAAATATTTTTTTACGACATAAATATCGGCTCAGTTTTCGGCAATGCAGAGGAAACGTGGAGGGTCATACTAAAACACGCCTGCCGACGCCTGCCGGGGAAAACACGCCTGCCGAGAGAAAACCGCACGCCTGCCGTTTACCTGATGGATTATTTTAATATTTTCTTTGATATTTTATTTAACTTAACTAAATTAAGTATCATAATAACAAAAAGTTGACTTTATATTGATTATTTAGCACAAAATTAGCAAAAATGTTCAATGTTGGTAAAGATAGATAACTCTTACGTAGAATCCATACGCCTGCCGAGGAAATCTAGACGCCTGCCGTTAATTTGATGGATTATTTTACTTTTTTCTTTGATATTTTATTTTTTTTAACTAAATAGATGATAATAGAAATCAAAAGTTGATTTTATATTAATTAACAACACAAAATAAGTAAAAATCGGGTAAGCTGATAGCTCTTACGAAGAAATCATACGCCTGCCAAGAAAATGTATACGCCTGCCGTTTAGTTGATGGATTATTTTAATTATTTCTTTGATATTTTAGTTTACTTGGCTTAATAAACGATAACAGAAATAAAAAGGTGACTTTAAATTCGTTAATTAACACAAAATTAGTAAAAATCGGTAATATAGATAACTCTTACGCAGAATGCATACGCCCGCCGAGAAGAGAACACGCCTGCCGCTTACCCGGTGGATGATTTTAAATTTTTTATTTATATTTCATGTTTTCTAACTTGATAAATGATCAGAATAATTAAAAATTTACCACATTTTTTAATCAACACAACGTGAGAAAAAACCACACGCCTGTCGTTTACCTGAAGATGAATTAATATTTTTCTTATGTTAGTATTTTATTTTACTGTACTAAATAGCAAGCATAGATAGTTTTAAAGGAAAAAAATTGCGAAGGGCTAAAAATAAAGGGAAAACTCTTATGTAGAAATCTTACGACTGTCGATTTAATATGCACGCTTGCCATTTTATTTATGTCATTTTTATTTGTATAAACTAATTTATAAATTACTTAAAGATTGCTAAATATAGATTTAACATTTTGCCTTATAATTATGTTCATAACTTTACTTATTGCTGCTATTGATTAATCATATTATATGAAGTCGGGTGATACGGAATGATATAATATGTATGTCATCCCTTTTAAGTTTGACAAAAGTTTTGTTTTCTATCAGAATTTAATATTTTGACTAAGCCTGTCGCTGAAGCTTTTTATGATAGAAATACAGGGTAAGATTTATCAACACGTCTATAGATACGAAACGCCCAAGGAATATACATGTGTACGCTTTTACGCTTGTCGAATACCTATATTATTGCATGACATGATTTTTTTCATTCATTTTCTTCTTCCGTCAACTGTGTACATGATCATAGAATAAGAATGAAATAAAACTTTGTGTGTTGTAAAGAGGGATACTTATAATCAATATCATAACTTTTCGCCTAACGCAGAAATTGATAATCTTGTATTTTCAAACAATATTTCATATTTCATTTAACTTTACCAAGTAAACAAATAAAGACATAATAATTAGATTTCAATGATATTAAAACGTAACACGAAACGTGTGCATCCAGTATATTTTTTTCAGGGGGGGGGGGGGGGGGGGGGGGGGTAGTATTTAGGTTTGTCCGGGGTTGGGGTGTCGGGGCAAGATTTTTGGTGATTTTACTTTTAAAAAAAATTATTTTCCAAGGGAGATGGGGACTCCATCACCCCCACTTCAGTAAAAAATTCGAGTTTTACCGGGGGGGGGGGGGGGGTAACACTACCCACCTCCCCCCGAGTAGATCAACTCATGAAAAGAATGAGTGAAAATCATTTACAAAGCCAAAGAAAAATTCTTAGATCATTCCCCCAAAAATTAATGAACGGTGACTGATATGAATATTTGATGGACGTTAATGAGTTATACTAACATTGTTATTGTTAGCAAGAACATTGATATTGAAATATCCTAATCTACGACAGCTTACTGATCACAAGGGTCGATCTATAATATTGTTCCACGATCTTATGGCCTATAGACCAATCCTGTTTTAAAGTTTTTCTAAATACTGGATAACAAATCGTGTTTTAAAAAAAAATGTAAACCAACAGAAATCGTGATACCAGTGGTTTCCTACACATAAGCGTCGGAACCGGGGGGGGGGGGGGGCTAGGGGAGCTGAGCCCCCCCCCCCCCCCCCACACACACACACACTTTTTTGCAAAGTTAGACCTAACCAATTGGCACATAACATCATATAGGGTTCAGCCCCCCCCCCCCCCCACACACACATTTCCAATGAAAAGATGGAAATATTGAAATATGGAGATGTTGGAGTCATATGTATAATAGCCCCCCCCCCCCCCCCCCCCCCCGGATTAGGAATTTCAAGATTTGGGAACTATAACCCCCCACCACGGATAAGGATTTTTCCTTCCTTGTCAAGATTTCAGAGGATTAGTTTAGCCCTTTGCTTCCGACGCCACTGATATATATATGGAAGCCTTTATGAGAAAGGAGAGGGCTTAAGAAACGTGGCGTGTACGTACGTGTATATATGTAGTTGTTGTATATGTTGCGTGTTAAAGCAAGAAATTAAGCTGTTTTCTAGCATCTCTTTCTCTCTTTCTCTTTCTTTGTCTCCTCTCCTTCTTTCACTTCCTCTCTCTCCGTCTTTTCCATCCACTGCCCTCACTTTCTTTCTCTCTTCAATAATGGAAACAATTCAAATATCAAGAGAAAGAAATACTTATAAATGTAGTTGCACCTGAGTTCAACTGTTCTACTACATGTATTTTTCAATAAAAAAAACAATTCAATAAAAATATGGAGAAAACTGCAGCGAGTCGGTAAGCGTAAGACATTCACATTCCAAATGTTCGACATCTGAACGTGGTGGTTTTTTCGGTTTTAATTTATTTCATGAGTAAAAATTTTCCGAGTCAAAAATAAACGCAATATTCTATGCAGATCGGTTGTCTTTGAACTTAATGAACGTAAAATATCTTCCCGACAATTTTTATATTAATCAACCATACTGACTATAATAAATCGTACGTCGTGGAGGTTGATATGTTTATTGATAAAAAAAAAAGAAAAGAATAATGCATGCATTCGTAATTATTGATTCTTCAATGTATATAATCATACCATACGGCTTACAATATCACTCACTTCACTATCCCTCAAACGGTTACACTCACAGTTTTGTAATTAAATAGAAAAACGGGACCACAATCTGAACATGCACATACAGATTAATGTATTTTTATCTCATTATATTACAAATCATGTAATAATAACAAAATAATTTACTCATTATGTTCTTTGCTATAATATTTTGGGCGAATCGGGGTTGGGGCTACATGTCCAAAGATAACTAGTGATCGTTGCTCTACTGATACACGTGTATGTATGATACACGTGTATACATACACGTGTTAGTTTCTTGTGTATTCTGTGTGGATTGAACGGTTTTTTGTCTCTTAAGAAACAATAGACCTTACCTACCTGTATATTGGAAGACGACCGTGAAGCACGCACCTTGTACACAAGCCCCCCCCCCCTCTCTCTCTCTCTCTCTCTCTCTCTCTCTCTCTCTCTCTCTCTCATGTGTTTAAGGTGACTGAGAAAAATAGTTATGAACGAGTCGATCTACCTAAGTATGTCTTAGGATACTATGTATAGCCTTTGAACTTACACCTAATTATTAACCCAAAAGTATTATTAAAACCTTGCAGGCCACTTTAATTATTCCTATTGATAGAGCAAGGTCGCCATATCATGGTTTCTGACTCTTATATTTGTATTTTTTATGTATCGATATGAAATTAAAGAATAATACCATTTTATCCTTATACATGTATATGTATATATCATGTACAAGCACTTAATAAAAAAATATTTCTGATTAATAAGCCATCAGTTTTTAATTGGTCAGACCTACGCCTCTTCATAAAACATGTATAGTCCATTCATAACCGTAAACATCGAAACATTTGTGTTACTATATATCTTCGTGAAGCTTATAAAATATAAAGAAAACAAAACTTATTTTGTAGGGGAAAATATCATTCATTATCATTTACGAGACAGTCCAGGCTTATAACCAAGAATATTGACACGATTTGAATCACTTTACAACGTTAATCATTAAACCAGGGTTCTTTTTTTTTTCTCCATTTAAAACTGAGACCATAAATCGTTAAATTTTAACCCGGTCACATTTTCATCAGCTTGGAAAAATTGAATGAACTTAATACTGAATGATAACCTCAAAATAAAGCATATACTGAACATGTAGCTGCAATAATTATACCGGTATATTGATTGTGTTGAATATTGAAACAACCTACAGAGTTCTGCTTTGATTTGGTAATTGCATGCTCTATAAGTCTGCTTTATTTCTTCTACGAACAGAATAAGTCATCACTGGAAGGTTAAGCGTGTATTGGATTTCAAAAGTCTATAGTGGGGTATGATTGAGTCTGTTAGATTTTCTTGTTAGAAAAAGCCGGTTTTTTTTTTAAATATTCAAACTGATACCCCCTACCCCTCTTTCCCTTGAATGGAATAATTATCCGCTACACTGATATCATGCAATGTAAAATATTGCTACAGGCTTATGAATGTCCTGTGTAATATTTGATTTTAAAAACGCAGCGAAACAGAATCAGAATCTAGAGATTTAGATATAGTTTGGTGAACTAGGCAGTGAAAGTCTTGAGATGAAAAAGTTTTTCAAGATGTAAACAGTTACAAACACTGTACAGAACTAATTGTGTACGAAAATGTAAATGCACTTTGCTTAAAAAGTCTAACCTTTCCCCATATACATTTACTAGAATTAATAATTTAGGAGCATAAATATTTATAAAATCTGGAATGCATACACAATTTAAGTACGCTAGCCTGTTTGTTTAAGAAATACATTATATAGCCTTCATACACGGATAAAGGTTATGCCAGTCCACTTCTCTAAAGAAATGAAATTATCGAATTGCATCTTTTGAATTGATTGAGTTGGTGTAAATATTAATTTCCATTACATGTCTTGAATTTTGTATTTACATGTTCACCCAACACAGTATTTACAGTTTGACTCCATACGTATTTCTGAACTTAGTATATCAGTGCATTAATTAGGGTCTTCCGTTTCCAACGGAAGACCCTCTTGTTATTCTACGGTTTCTTTTTAGGGTCTTCCGTTTCCAACGGAAGACCCTTTTGTTTTTCTACGGTTTCTTTTTTTTCTTATTCTTATTATTAGGGTCTTCCGTTTTCAACGGAAGACCCTTTTGTTTTTCTACGGTTTCTTTTTTTTCTTATTCTTATTATTATTATTCTTTTTATTTTTTTTCCAACTCAAATATTTCAAAAACGCTTGCATCGATTGTTTTGAAATTTACAGATTTAATGTGTATCTAAAATATCTCTATAATGTGAAAAAATTAATTGATGACGTCATCAATTTCGTCAGATATTGACGTTTTTCACATTTTAAAAAGTGATTTTGTCCGGAGCTTTTCTTATTTTTGATTTAAGATAAAGCTATGAGATTTACAGAGAAGGTAGAACTATCGTTTTACTTATGACATAAGGCTGGAAACTCAATTCGGACACTTCCGGTCGAAACCGGAAGCAAAACCAATTTTTTTGAATTTTCATGTTTTTCAATTTTAAAAATTTTACGTACGTATCTTACAGTAACTTTCATGCTGAGTTCAAAACTGAAATCCGTTTTTGAATCGGACGATGCATTACAGAGATATCGGGGTTCAAAAACTGATTTTTCCGGAAATTTTGATTCCACGTCCTTGGTTTAAAAAATAGCGTAATGTTAAAAGTAAAATTAACTCGTACCATAAATAATTGTTAAGTCGTACTGTAACACATTCGGATTTTTTTTGTAAAGTTGTTATTGAAATCGGAAAGGTTTTTGGTATGTCGTACTTAAAATCATTCGTATTTTGTTAAGTCGTACCAGGAATAATTCGATTTTTATCTTTTTATTTTAGTTACTCTTGTTATTGGTTAAAGAGCTCTGCTTCTTACAGGAACTTCCAGCTTTACTTCCGACATTAACGGAAGACCCACTCGTTGCTTTGCAACGAGCTTTGCTCTAGTTATTATTCTTTTTATTTTTTTTCCAACTCAAATATTTCAAAAACGCTTCCATCGATTGTTTTGAAATTTGCAGGTTTAATGTGTATCTGAAAGATCTCTATAATATGAAAAAATTGTTTGATGACGTCATCAATTTCGTCAGATATTGACGTTTTTCACGTTTTAAAAAGTGATTTTGTCCGGAGCTTTTCTCATTTTTGATTTAAGGTAAAGCTATGAGATTTACAGAAAAGGTAGAACTATCGTTTTACTTATGACATAAGGCTGGAAACTCAATTCGGACACTTCCGGTCGAAACCGGAAGCAAAACCATTTTTTTTAAATTTTCATGTTTTTCAATTTTAAAAGTTTTACGTACGTATCTTACAGTATTTTTCATGCTGAGTTCCAAACTGAAATCCTTTTTTGAATCGGACGATGCATTACAGAGATATAGGGGTTTAAAAATTGATTTTTCCGGAAATTTTGATTCCACGTCCTTGGTTTAAAAAATAGCGTTATATTCAAAGTAAAATTAACTCGTACCAAAAATAATTGTTAAGTCGTACTTGATCACATTCGGATTTTTTTTGGTAAAGTCGTTCTTGAAATCGGAAAGGTTTTTGTTAAGTCGTACCTAAATCATTCGGATTTTGTTAAGTCGTACCAGAAATAATTCGATTTTTTTCATCTTTTTATTTTAGTTACTTTTGTTATTGGTTTAGGAGCTCTGCTTCTTACAGGAACTTCTAGCTTTACTTCCGATATTAACGGAAGACCCACTCGTTGCTTTGCAACGAGCTTTGCTCTAGTTCTTTATTATTCTTTTTTTTCTTTTTCTGACTTTTTTGGAGCGTTATTTCTCAAAAACTATCCAACCGATTCAAACAAAATTTTAAGGACGGATAAAGCATGATCGGTGCTACATATTATAAAATTTTGAAATGATGACGTCACTTCCGGTTTCAGATATTGACGATTTTGTAAATTTTTAAGGGTCATTTTGTCCACGCATCTCCTCCGAAACTAATCAAGATAGAAGCTTGAAATTTTCAGGGATTGTAGATGAATATATGTAGATGTACCCCGATTCTTCCAATGATGAAAATTGCTAAAGGCCTTAAAGCTCGCCTGAACCTGAAAATTGGCACCAAATTTTTTCACGAAATTTTTGCACATTTTCTTTTATATCTTTTGATGTATAAATATTTTGTTAAAACATGTAACGCAAAAGTTGTTTCAAATTACACGGGCTTTCGTTTAATATCAAGAAAAAGGGGCTGGCCCCTCAGATTAGGGGCCAAGAGGGCTGTAAAGTATTCTTACAATAACTCTTTACTGAATAATAATTTGTTATTAATTATAGAAGCAAAAATGTTCATTGTTGGGCTGTTTATCTATACAGTACCACACTTGAGTCATATGTTACGTAATTAGGGGTTTAAGGGGCCAGAAATTCAAAATTTCGATCATTAATATATGAAAAAGGAGAAATATTTTGAAAAGCATTGTAGAACAAAAGTTGCCTAAAATAATGTTCTGTACAATATGCCACCTTAAATATTTTTGTTCATGACCCCATTTAGGAGATAAAGGGCCGGCCCCTAAAACACATTTGTAAAGATATCATAAGAACGGGTAACATTTCGTGAACACTTGTTGAACAAAATATGATTATATTTGCAAGACCTTTCATTTGATATCAAGAAAAAGGGGCTGGCCCCTCCAATTAGGGTCAAGAGGGGTCTTAAATGTTCTTACAAGAACTCTTTACTGAACAATAATTTGTAATTAATTATACAAGCAAAAATGTTCATTGTACAGCTGTTTATCTATACAGTATCATACCTAATTCATATATTACGTAATTAGGGGTTTCAAGGGGCCAGAATTCAAAATTGTGATCATTAATATCTGAAAAAGGAGACATATTTTTAAAAGCAATGTAGAACAAAAGTTGTTCAAAATAATGTTCTGAACAATATGATACCATAAATTTTGTTGTTAGTGGCCCCGGTAAAGAGTTAATGGGTCGGCCTCTAAAATACAGTTGTTTAGATATCTCGATAACGGTTAACCATTCGTGAACATTTGTAGAACAAAATACGTTTATATTGGCGAGACCTTTTATTTGATATCAAGAAAAAGGGGCTGACCCCTCAAATTAAGGGCCAGAAGGGCTATTAAGTCTTTTTATAATAACTCTTTTCTCACCAGTAATTTGATATAAATCATAAAGCAACAAAGGGGCTTATATTAAGCTTAATCTAAAACTGAAATCTGTTTTAAAATCGAACAATGCATTACAAAAATATTGGGATTTAAAAATTGAGTTTTCCGGAAATTTTGATTCAACGTTCTTGGTTAAGAAAATAGTGTTATGTTCAAAGTTAAATTAACTCGTACCTAAAATAATTCGGTAATTGTTAATTCGTACTTGAAGACATTCGGGACATTTTTTATTAAGTCGTTCTACAAATTGTAAAGGTTTTTGTTAATTCGTTCTTGAAATCATTCAGACATTGTTAAGTCGTACTAAGAATTATTCGATTTTTTTTTTAATTTTTATTTTCTTTGTAGTTGGTTTTATAACTCTTACAGGAACTTCTATCTTTACTCTCGACACCACCGGAAGACCCACTCGTTGCTTTGCAACGAGCTTTGCTCTAGTTATATATATATATTCACATCAGTATACTTTCCTTCTTATTTCAGACACCACTTTTAGGCTAGATCGTATGAATATATAACATGAAATATTTTGATTATACGTAAAATACATGCATATTTTAAGGGTTCTTCGAAAACTTTAATCTTAAAATTCGAGCAGAGACATACAAAAGTCATGTACATGTATATACATGTAATTAACAGTACATGTATGTCCCTGATTCGAGATTGTAATATATCTTTAATTAATTGCAACAAAAAATAAGGTTATGAAAACACTAATAAACTATAACTATGTAAAAAGCTGAAGTTTTTCAAGAAATAAAAATAAAAGACATGGATAAATGATTAAATCAGCAGGCTTATTACAACTCAGTGTCTCGGCAGGCGTAAGCAGGGTAAGAACTCTTTGTCTTCTTTACAGACTTTGAACATTTTTAATAATATTTTCATTAAACAGCGAATGCAAAATAACCTTCTATTTCTTTGATCATGTATTTAGTTAGGAAACATAAAATATCCAAGAAAAAAATAATCATATATCAGATAAACGGCAGGCGTATAGATTTTCCCGGCAGGCGTATGCATTCTGCGTAAGAGTTATCTATTTTACCGATTTTTACTAATTTTGTGTTAATTAACGAATTTAAAGTCAACTTTTTATTTCCGTTATCGTTTATTAAGCCAAGTTAACTAAAATATCAAAGAAATAATTAAAATAATCCATCAACTAAACGGCAGGCGTATACATTTTCTTGGCAGGCGTATGATTTCTTCGTAAGAGCTATCAGCTTACCCGATTTTTACTTATTTTGTGTTAATTGATTAATATAAAATCAACTTTTGATTTCTATTATCATCTATTTAGTTAAACGAAATAAAATATCAAAGAAAAAAGTAAAATAATCCATCAAATTAACGGCAGGCGTCTAGATTTCCTCGGCAGGCGTATGAATTCTACGTAAGAGTTATCTATCTTTACCAACATTGAACATTTTTGCCAATTTTGTGCTAAATAATCAATATAAAGTGAACTTTTTGTTATTATGATACTTAATTTAGTTAAGTTAAATAAAATATCAAAGAAAATATTAAAATAATCCATCAGGTAAACGGCAGGCGTGCGGTTTTCTCTCGGCAGGCGTGTTTTCCCCGGCAGGCGTCGGCAGGCGTGTTTTAGTATGACCGAACGTGGATTTGATTTTGAACGCTGAGAAGACCAATCGCCACAGAAAGGTTGCTAATGTTCAGAAAAAGGATGGTCTAGTGCGAACGTGGACGCTCTCTTGGGCAGACCAATCACATATTTTGATATTACAGCTGAAAAATTCTCATCAGAGATGGAGGAAGATGACTCGACGCCAGTAAAAGAGATCTGTCCAGGTTTGACTTACATTCACTGATAGAGTAAAAGTATTGGTAATCTCGGCAGGATTAAGTTCGTCGAGACTGAAAGTTTTTGATAGACGTTTTTTCAGATTTTCAGTTTCGGCGAATCTTGCTGAGACTAGAGTAAAAGTAAAATTGGTATGGACATCATTGAATTTTTCTTATATAAATGCTATGGCGTTGTAATGCACAAGCATTGGTATGTAAGATACCCATGCCTATCAAAGTAGGCATCGTACATATTCGTAAGTAAAGCCCCAAGCACCTGAGATGTAATTTCATAATAAAAGAAAATAATTATAATTATTTAAACAAGTTTTTGACAGTATGTCACTATGGTTCAATACACATATTAGAACACAGTGGAATTCTTTGTCTCTCATTATTAATAGTTAAACTTAAGTCTAACATATATCAGAATTTGTATCATGTCGTCACATGTTTCAGATAATGTTTCCAGTAGTCGATTTTAAATGTATGGTTCAAAATGATGTCATACCACACATGCGAAATCTCCTGTCGTCTCTATGCATATTCATTAGTCAAATTATCTGGTATTCAATTTATATTTATACTCTGTCCCGAGTTTTTGCTTCCACTACTTTTCACTTGATACTTTGATAATCATAAATACCTTTGAGTTCAAACTACGTTCATCCACTATTATATAAAATGTCCAGATTATATGTTTTGAAACGCCCCCTCTACCTCATCGGGTTTCAATACACATCCCAAAATAAAAAGTCTGCTGAGATTTTGCATTGCATCAGCCATAAATAAGCCCGGATGATAACGTTGAATAATTGTGCGAGGTGTCTGGAGTACTTCCGAATGGAGAAAGATGTAAACATTTCCCATTATAAATCTCTGTAAGAAATTTGTTTTTGTTCCTGTGAACTTTTATGAGTGAAAAATGATAATTTGTCAATTAAGATATCTTAGATATTTTCCCTTTTATCGACTTTAACAGCATTTCTTTCACAGGTATGTGTATTTTTATTAAAAATAATCAAAAAGTGATGGAAGCAGTAACTCAGGACAGACTATAAGCCACAAGTTGAAACTGCAAATGATGATGACTTTGATTTTGTATCAGTAATTTCTGATGCTATATATGAGTGAGGTTAAAAATGATTTAGTTTTGATAGAAATTGTAAACTGACAGCCATTATGTGTGGGGTTAAGAGTTAGACTATTGGAAACCCATGATGTCAGGAGATGTATTTTAAGATAGAAAGACAGAATGAACACTTTATGTAATGATATACACTATGGTATATACATTAACTCATAATTTACATATTGACAGCAAAATAAATTTCAAATAGGTGTAAAATAGATGTCAAGTACAATGTCAACCTCAGATGGTGTCTTTTTTTTCGTTAAAACACTTTTACAGTGTCTGGAGTTTTTGTGTGACTTTCAGTCTTTCACAATATTGCTCCCTCAAAAATTACTTTTCACAGCCCCATACCCTTCTCCATGTTGAAATATTTGCATTTATCTGATTGGAGAACACCTAATTTAAAAGTAAAGATTTCAGAAGTCATTGTCTTATATTAACTATTCCTCTCTTAGTAAATATTATTATGTTTGTTAAATCTGAGTTAACATTAGAGTCTGTTTATGCCTTTATAATATCAAGTACATATGCATATATTTTTTTTACTGATCAACTTTGCAACCAACTGGTGTTCCATTTAAAATCCTCTCATGGTGCAAAAATTCCTGATTATGTAACTTAATATTACAGATGTTGACCATGAAGAAGTTGTCCAAATGTCTGATTGTGGTTGGAGACAGTGGAGGAGTTTGGTGGAATTAGGGATGTAAGCAGATACGCATTTAAGAGAGCTCGATGGTCGAGGCCATTTTAGACTGTATTGATCTCCTAATGAAGAGCTATATATAGAAATATGCTGGTTGGCAGAATAGATAGAGAGAGTGAAGTCATGACAGTTTATCAGGTATTTGATAAATTACTAGTACATAAACTACTGGGTAATTTCGTTTGGTACAGTGTATCACTGTGATTGGTTTAATTTTCATGGATTTCAAGGGTATACTCTTTCATATCAACAAATTAAAGACCCCATACAGTAAGGTAAAAGTTAATGTATTATTCCATATATATTTTGACTGAATCCTTAGTCCCAGAGATTATCACTGTGCAATATATTTTTTGTCATTTATTTTATTCTTTTTAATACTCTAAGCATGAGTATGCCAATTGAAAGTCTTTCATTCATTTAAAAAGTTTGTTTATTATATCAGTAAATTCTAAATTATATAATTTTTGAGTGCCATGGAAATCGAACCGCATGTAGTTAAATAAACCCTGAATCGTCCGAGGCCTAGTCTTTGTGAACCATAATTGTACATCCTAAGAAATCCTTGTGTTTGAATGTCACAACAGTTTTTAGATATTTCTCTATGTATAAGTATGTAAGTTGATGCTATTTCCCATCTTTCAGGTCATTCATCTGTGATCGGGACATTTTCTGGAAAAATAGAAAACTTTTCAACAAGATCGAAATCCTGTCGCACATGTACTTTGTCTCTCAATTCCAAATCAACACCTCCTCCACATGATTGCATTATCAACTGGAACGGGAAGTTCTATGAAGGCCATGGAGAGTGACATGATAGAAGAGATGGTCAAGGATGTGAATGATGGGTCTATTTGTATAAAGACAATAGTTGGTGATGAAGATAGCAAAATGATTTCCAAACTTCGGACAAACATTGACACAAATATTGGTAAAACATTGGATGCTTATCATGTGAAGGAAATCTTTAGGAACCATCTATATTGTGAAAAAATAACACAAAACTTTAACTTTCAAAGTCATACAGTATCTCAAAAGATGTTTATACTACATCTTTGCCCAAATAAAAAGCAGATATTGCAAGGATAAGCCAAGGATGTGCTCTTGTCTGCTTCAATATTTATGTTAGATATATAATAAAATTGTTGATAGCGTTCGTTCTGGAGCGGTAATTGTCAGCTTCATTAGTTATGCTAGATTGGTAATACATGTAACAATGTTGAAAGGGCTTTTGATTTGGGTGCATTATTTGTATAAGTTTGTTGATCTATTACATTGTACATATACATGTGAGGAGTTAAATATCCAGTATAAACTTGATTAGTATTAAAAAAATCATACCATAATATATGGTTGTAACAGTAATGGATGTTGTTCTGCCAAAATAGCTTAAAATTATATTCGGCATTTGTACTGTGCATTATGTACATGATGTAATGCTGATTTCAATCTTTTTTTATGTTTCAGAGTTGAAAAAAATAATGAGATACATGTAGCAAATCATAAATTAAATATTTATTTGTTTATACATACTAGAATTATTTTGTTCCTACCTGGTATATTGTTATAAGGTGCAAATGGTTTAAAAATTTATATTTTAGCAGAGGAATTTCAAGTTAAGCAGAGGAAATTTGGGATTTAAATGAATAATTTTTTACTCTTTTGGTGAATTTTATAAAGTACCAGCATTGTAGTAAAGATATTATTAATTGACTCAATGTTTATTGAACAAAAAGTTGGTATTGATTATTTTATCTACACTAGAATAGTGATCAAGTGAAAATGGCGCGAAATTGTAGAAACAGACCAGAGTAAATTCAGATTGCAATATCTTTTTATCTAAGTCATTGACATATGAGTTTCTCCTTTTCCAGTTTGTATTTGTATATTTCGTTTAAGTTCAAAAATAAAACTTCCAATTATATCAAAACAGATTTTTTGACCATTTAGCATTGAAGGTCAACACAAAAAGCAACAAATTTGAATCATGCAGAGGAAAATCGGCCGCACATTGTATGATACTGAGGAGGCTTTCAGAATATTTTTTTTTTAATAAATTGTTTTTCTGTCAATGTATTATAAATAGCATATAAGAAAAATGAAATAAAATTACTATAAACGATGTAGCATTGCTTCATTTCTGTTAAAGTGGTGTATTTTGATGAACGGAAGTATTTCCAACAGGGGTATGTTTGGATACCGTTACCATGGAAACAAACATATTAACCTATAAAAAAATTGTTATATTTTGTTAGAAAAAATGCAATGCTATTTGTTGAACCAATTTTTAAAATTTTTTAATTACTTTGGTGTCAGTCCCATACTCCCTTAATATATAAACTAAAGGTGGCTAGTATGCATGCTTTATTTAAACTGATCCCTTAATCACCAGAAGCAAGACATAATTTTCCCCAGACATATAGATAAAAAGAAAATTGATAGAAATCCTTTTTTTCACTTAAAGTAGATCCAGTGTTCTGTGATGTACTACATTTTTGTACAACTTTGAATTCTTTAAATATTGTTCAAGATATTTTTATATAGTTTATGTACATATAATCACATGAAGGTGATTGTTGAGTTCAAGATATTTTCGCAGCTTAATTTTATTTTAAATTTCCAATGTTTTTACATTCATCTATGCTAAGGGAAAATAACTTTTTTTCTGACATTTCTCTTAGTTGTTTGTCTAAATTATATATTTTTTCTTATCCAAACGATTAATTTTAAAATATGTTTGTAGTTTTCTGACACCGTCGACAATAAAATTAAACAAGATAAACAAGTATAACCCTACAAAGATTTTACTTTTAAGAAAAAATTATGGTTTTATTTATGTTGATCCGACAAAGTGTAATGACATGTAGGCCTATATTGTTTTTTTTTTTAAATTGATGAAATTTTAAGTCTATTAAGTTGAAATCAGCTCTGTTGTTCGACTTTTTTCAGAGAATTTTACGACTATGAAGTTACCTTAATTTGCATCCTTTTGTGTGTCAGCATATCTAAAGCCCTTGCTCCGAATATTTAAAGAACAGCCCCCAAGACTGAACTCTTGGCCCAATGTGGAAATGCCGCTCACGACATCTTAACTTTAATACACAGCTTTATTCTTATCTCTTAATAAAATATTTATCTCTTTCATTATCTCCAACAGCAGAACAAAAAAATGAATTTGGAATATAATGTATTAGATGCCCCTCCCTTCCCCGAGCAAGAACCCCTGCTTTGATGTCGTTAAATTAAATTTAAGAAAACAGCTACATTGTCTTAATAAAAACTTGTATGCAGTTAGTTTTTTTTCCTCGTCAGAAGTGAAGAACATTTGAAAACATGAATGTATATACGCAGGGGTTCCTACTTTACACTGTAATAGGCTTGACATTTTAAACTGGATTTCTTTGAACGTTTATGTCTAAAATTAATGCTGGTATTTTATCTTGACCAGTTTTTACCATATGAAATAAAAACACAATTGGCAGGATTTTTTAAAGAGAGCGCGATATAATGAAAATTTAACAATTCAATGGTTATAATTTATGTGGCTTAAATTCGTTTTGTTGCATTTGACTGAAAATTTACAATTTTGGCTGATGGCCGTTTTCCCCATGTTTGCAGTATAAGTAATGAAACAGGAAAGTTTGTCATTGCTTGTCTTATATAATATATTAAATGTCAACCCTCAAAAGGATATAAATACATGATTTTTCATTAAAAATTTTCAAGATCGGGGGAGCGGTTACCATCACCCATATAGACACAAGTATTTAATGTCAACCCTCAATAGAATAAATATGTATGATTTTTCATTTCAAGACAGGGGGAGCGGTTATCAACACCCCTTTAGACACAAGTCTCTCCCCCCCCCCCTCCCTCGTGATTTTCTGTATTTTTTTTTTTTGTAGTCTAAAAATACAATTTTTGATATTAATGAAAAACGTATAAATATCTCGACAATAGTAACAAGAAAATTTAAAATGAAATCGTTAAAATAATGTACAATCATATTCAACATTAATTTTGTAACAAATTACTCTATCTATATGTAACATAACAGAAATTGAGAAAGTACGCGCACCATTAGTTGATATCTAATACACATATATGTTTTTAAGGTCTTGAGACTTTTAATATACAAACTGTATTTCCATATACATCTAAATGTGGGGAAAAGGTAAAAAAAAAAAAAGAAAAAAAAAAAAAGACAATGTCTTCCTGAAAAAAAAGCGATGAAACTATTTTATCTGCTTGATTAAATACATATGTACTTGACCCAAAAACAAAATGTCGCAGAAATCATCTCTGAAATTACAAGTACATGTACCAAAATATCGCTGATACTTATGTTGTTGTATTTCTAACAAAAAACATTAGGCAAGAAAACACCGATACCATTGCTTTTTTTCGTACCTTTCTTTTTGTTATTTGATTTATGAATAAAATGTCGCGTAATATTGGTGGCGGATTCAAACAGTAGTTACTGCGCAGCTAAAATATATTTAATGTTTCGTGCAAATCAAACACTGTTGATGTACATAAATATTGCTGGCTTTTACGTTGATCCTGAGATCCACACAAAAATATATAAGCGAGGTTAAAGCCGGATGCCATGAGGAAAATTCGGCTTACGCATGAGTTAGCCTCGTTTCTGTGGAGGATAATGGGTAGGCTAGGAAAGAACATGACTAGCACGCGTTTATTTGAAATGGAATCGAGGTTCCATGCCCTGAGAATATGTTAAAGTTCAACGTTGCTAAGATTACAAAGATATGGGTAAACAGTATTGTATACAGTATTTCTTTTGAAGAGATAATTGGCAAATGATATCAACTGCATCAGCATCATAAAAAAGTTCTTTTTTGCCAAAACTAAAACATGCCTTAAAAGCTTAACTCGCGATAGATTGTTAACAAGGCTAGTGTACATCTTAATAATTCAAATAATTTAATGAATATAATATGTTATTGTTTACCTGATTGAATAATTATATGTCGGTATAAAAACTTTGAATCTCAAGAAAAATGCATCAAAATATGCCATATCATAAAAGCAGGGGGTTAGAATCAATAACATCTAGGATATCCTTAAGGCTTTTACATTTACGTAGGAAACACATGCGTATTGTCCACGTATTGCAGTATTTTTTTAAAGGATAACCACTTGGTTTTTTTGTTTTGTTTTGTTTTTTTATATTCTAAATGGAAGCAAAATACGACACACTAAACAAAATTAAAATTAATCCTCATGGCGCATATTTACGCATACTGTAACTGCTAAGAAGCTGACAATACATGTGCTTTATGATTTCTCAAACAAATGTACATATTTAAGAATAAAGATAACTCAACATGTTTTTTGTTGATGAAGTTGACTTATCATAAAAGCTAGTAAAACATATTGTTTCAATTACTTGGAAACTCAACTAAAATGTCGCGGAGCTGAACATTTGTATACTTTAATAATAGTAAAAAAAAACTTAAAATATAATTGTTAAAAGTGCCTTAGACGTGTTTGGTTCACAAATCTGAATACACTTAAAAACCATGGTGTACAAAAGAATGTAAATCTACAAGGCAGAGCTTTTTATAAAAACCCATAAATTTTGAAGATTTTTGGACGTGATTTGTTTTAAACAGAAAGATAAACGCGGAAAATTATGCTCTAACATGTAATATAACAATTATAGAAAGGACAATCAATCAAAAGGAGTTCTGAAATATTAAAAATACTAATTGTGGTTTGAATTCAACATTATTGACAACTTCAAGGGCCTATTTGGTTTCTATTTTAATCGAGGTAATACTTAAGACAATGAACCATTTATATGTTTAGTATCAAGATTTATGTAATATAATTTTAACATGCTTCAGTACAATATATTTTTTATGCAAAATCGAATCATTGTGAATGGATCAACCAAAACCTAAGAAGAATTGAGAAGAATTAAGACAAAAATCCATTACTTTTTCTGTTTTCATATTTGATAGATTATATAATATATTTTATTGATAGTAAATATATTATATCATTTTAATGAAAATTTTAATTGCCGCGTTTTTTTTTTCTTAATTAATGTTAGATATGTATAAGAGTAAATTACATACTAGTTGATAGTTTGAAAAAGTTCCTTATTGTGATAAACATAGCATGAACAATCCAAGCTTATGCAAAATTGTAATTTAGGATATAGAAGATTATTGTTGTACATTTGTTGATTGAATTTAATGGGATTTTTTGAAGAAAAATTATAGGCTTTAAAAAGTTCATAAGTATATGTACATATTATCTAATAAAAGAAATGGTTCGAAAGAGAAACTATCATCTGCAACAACCATGGAAATGTATTTCTTATGATCTTAAGTAAAAAACAACAGGGAAGTGGAAATTGTATATTAGATCTAACATGATTTCAAAAACACTTCAATCCAATGGAATTCGTATAGAAACCAGTTGATGTTTTAATTTAAAGTGAGTTGAACAACCGATCAGACCCAACCTAACACCAGAGTAAACCCCAACTAAACCCCGGGTTTACTTTCTGGGTTTACTTTGGGTTTACTTTTGGAAAATGTGGGTCCACTCCGGGTTTACTTGGGGTTTACTTTGGGTTTACTTGAAAGTTGCTTTTGAGGTAATCTGTAAGCACTGAAGTGTGAAGCAGACCTGTATTTTATCTTATCATCATACTGCCTGTGATTCATGTCCCTTGTATATTCCGAATACACAGTAAGCGTCGGCTTTCAGGGTATACTTCTGATCGGGGTTTACTCTCTGTGTCCACTCTGGGTTTACCTGGGGTTTACTCGGCGTTTACTCTGGGTCTACTCTAGTAAACCCAGAGTAAACCAAGAAAGTAAACCCAGGGTTTAGTTGGGGTTTACTTTCTGTTAGGTTGGGTCTGACCGGTACTGTAGCATAAACTGACTAAAGTTTTAGTTTCAAAAAATTCAGAGAAAAATTTCTCACTATTTACACTATAATCACGTAGCAATGATGTTGGAGAACGCAGAAATCTGAGATGTCTGTGAGAATGTCGAGGCATTAATTGTCCTTTCTGAAATTTTTAAAATGCAGAAATTTGAATTTGGTTAGTTTTTTAAGAAATTTTAAACTGTTACATTCAAGTTATAAAAGATAAACAATTTTAGCAGAAAACACCCGTTGACCCGTGACACCCGTTGACAGGACTGCAGTTACAGGACTGCAGTTACATTCTGGCAAGCATAGTTTTCCATAATATGGATATGGACAAACGTGTTCACATTTAGGCCCAAAAGTACCGGCGTCGCATTCTGTATCTGTAAATGACTTTGATATATTAGCAAAGATATTCTAGGGAAACATTAGTAAATTTTCTTGTAGTAATTGTATCAATCTTAATTGAATATCGTTGACAGCAGATCACTATAGCTTGGGTATTCTTTTGACTATTTAAACATAAAAGGAAAAAAATATTACAGTATAGGCATATTTTTCGTAATATTCTTATAAAATAACTTAATAAAAACTTTTTATGATCTTACAGCCGCGGATAGGTATGCATCTATTATCTTTTTTGTTCCATACATATCCTTGGCAGCATTTGACGACTCCGTTTGAACTGTAATTAAACAAATATTCTGAGAGTATTTCATAAGCAATACATGTCCATTTCACGTACCGGTCCTCAATTTTAAAACAATTGTCGTTTATTGTGCCCATTAGGTTGGAAGAAAGTTGGTAAAAGATATATTTAAGAAGGGCAACCCAAATTTGTAATTAAATAAAGAATTGTCTAAATTTAATTTCTACATCGTTGGCTTCATTTTTGTCCAATTTGGTATATAGACGCACCGGCGTAGCATTCTATAACTTATTGGCAACCATACATCAAAATGAAGAGATTTTATAAAAATGAATAAACTAGAAAAAGTAACACAAGTCGAATTGAATTAGTGAAAGTTGCTTTTTTGGATAGAATGACCGACTAGGATAAGCACTAAAAAGTGCAAATTTCCCTTTTCTCGCCTTTTTTTTTTTTTTTTTGAAACAATAATCTAAGCCGATTGTAAAAAAGAGTCACATTTACAAACTATTTACGAAAATACCTCGGTTTTTAAAGTAAACATAGTTTACCGGTTTTACAGACAAAGGAATAATAAAGATGATACAGAAACATCCATGGTCCTTAAGTTGAAAACGTAATCGCTATAAAAGTCTTCCAAACGAAGTGAGCCCATCATTGGGGAAGGGAAGACCTACATTGACCACACTTTACATAAAAAGAGTATATACTTGATTAAATGTATTTCTCTTTCTAGAAATGCATGGTGTTCCCAAGGTGTTATTTACTATACATCAGGTGAACCTGTATGGCCCCATGAACAAACATATATATAAGGGGGTCAGGACCACCCCGGGGCTAACCTACATATGATGTCCCTTGACCCTAGGAACAAGAGTATAAATGCTTTAGGAATGGGGATCTCAGTCGTTTTCCAGATAATTGGCCATTTGTTGTTCCGTGGGGGTCAATAATATCCATGGTTTAGTGGTCAGGATCCCAAACATGTACCAGAAATGTGCACTGCTTGGATTTTTGATGATGATGTATAATTTTTGTGAAAAATGCTAGCTGTTAAACTTTGTCATCTTGGCTTGATATTGCAGATAGGGTACCCCATCTGTCCGTAGAACTCGCCCGACTGTTTCAAGATAAGATCTGGGCTATTTTTTTTTTACAGATATGTGGCTTATATGTATCCAAGAATTGCATATTACAGTGAATTAGACTTCAATTTTTGATAAAACATGAGAAAAATACAAGATGATAAACTTCCTCATTTCTGGCATAATATTGCATGTAAGGTACCACATTTATCTGGATAACTCTTCTTACAATATTCAATATAAGGTCGTTTTTACTTTGCAGATCCGTTGTATGAATATACAAGACGTACAATGCCATGTTACATATTATTTGGATGGTAATTTTTAATTTTAAGAAAAATACTTGTAAAGTATTTATTTTTTAACAAAAAATTTTCTATAGAGTACCCAATTTATCCGGATAACTTTTCACAATAAGAAAGTTTTTGTTTTGCAGTTCAGTTGTACATGCATGCAATATATTTTGTTTCTTGTGGACTATATAAAAAGAAAAGTATCAGCTCTCCAACTTAGTTCATTTGTTCCATAATATTGACCAGGGTGCATCATTTGTTAAGATAACTTATTCTGTTGCAGTTTTCAAGATATGGAAGTTCAATTATACACCATAGAAATAAGCATCATACGTTTAATATTTTGATAATTTAAAAATAGTGAAACAAAATTGTGAATAAATAATAATATACTATGTACGTTTAATCGTCCATTGTCACAAGGGATGCAAACAGACTGCAATGAAATAATTTTGTCGGAAACTTGAATTACGCAAATAGAAACTATGACTAAAAGCGGTGTTAAAAATGAATATCAAAGCTAGATACATTTATTTAAACATTTTTAACGAGTAATTGTGTAATATCTTACCTTGAACAAACTTTGCAGTTTGAAACAACAATGTGTAGAAAAAACTAACAAGTTATCAGCAAATATAAATTCATTTTCGCAACTTCTTGATTTGTTCCTAATCACCAGACACATTTGTTTTGTCAAAAAGGGATTATTGTAGCATATACATTTGACTTCCTCATAGTTATACTTATGATAAGCTCACATGAGTATACGAATTACTTCACTTCGTTAAAATATGCGGACGTTCTTTTGTGTACTTTAAATCTGATATTCCGAAATGTTCTGAAAATTTGCATGATAGAAATATATATTTTTTCCCTAGTTAACAATATGCCTTTTGGTTTTTTTCTTACTAAATTAGATAAAATATGATTGTTTATGAGTCGCTCTTGTCTGAAGATTTATATTATACATTATGTAGATAGAAATCCATGTAAAGACAAAGAAATCTTATGTTTTTAGATGTAGAGCTGTTTTGAAAAATTGTAAGCACCCCATCGGAAGTAAACTAATCGTAGCTTTCATATGTTATCCTCGGGTAAGTGGCTATAAATTGTATTATCTATTGTACTGTAGCGTGTTAAAATTATATACATGTAACATTTTTCAGTTTTTTTTCTTAAGTGAAAAATGTAATAACTTTATCCCTTATCGCGAAAAAGCTCAATCACGTCGGTATTATACATGTATTTGATGATTCAAGTCGGATATGAAGGTGGCGACATTCCAGACAAAATACATAACTCGCTAGCAGATGATATTTTTTCTGCGATGATCGCTACTTTTATAACCTGCATGGATCATCCAAAAAGCAATCCATTGCTAATACTTACACTTTTTTGAAAATTAATAAATGAGTCTAAAATGTAAGTAAAATTGATTACATTATTGTTAAATTAAATGTAAATCAGTGCGTTAGATAAAAGAAACAGCCAAATCATCTTCGATAGGAATTCGGTTCTAAACTAATCATAATTGTTTCGTGTAGTCCGTGATCTTTCTTAATGTGATGAAGGTTTTAACCAAATGATAGACGAGGCGTGAAGATATCATTCCTGTCAATTTATACAAAGCTATGAATCATAATCGTTTATCTTTGGAAATTAAGGAGAATCATTAGAGGCTAGAGAAAATTATGGCCAAATTATATTTAGCCAACCTCTGATTTACATTGCATCTGCAGGGGTTCAAAATATTATCCGTGCAAATTTGGAATGCATTCAAAGAAATTGCATACAGGTTTCAATCTTTAGGAACCATAATTTCTCGAAACACATTTCCAATTAGAAACAACAAGAGTTCCAGACAAGGGGCCACATCCTTTATTTGAGCATGATCATAACAGTTACTGGGCCAAAAGGAGTTCATGAAATTTAATGAAAAAAATATATGGAAAATATAGTACAGTATTTACTGTTTAAAAGATTAATAGATTTCTCCACATATTATAATTTAGCCCTCATTGTGGTCTTAAAATTGCTTCGCAAGGGATGGAGTCATTTGAAACAAAGAAATACTTAAACTTCATCAAAACTCTGACGTAATATTAAAACGGATATTATTGAAGTCACAGAAAAATTTCTTTTCCCACAAAGGTATATAAAAAGTTATCACGTTCATATGTCAACGGGTAATTTCTAACAAATGCTTTTTTAATGTCTTGCCATAAAATTATTGCTTCTTACAATAGAGTAAACAAGTAGTTCTCTTAAAACTGATGTGCCTAGCTAATGGCATTGCCTTGCAGTATGTTTTTCTTTCTCTCTCTTTCTCTGGGGGGGGGGTGTATAAATATTGTTGATTAGTTTAAAAATTCGAAAAACATATTTCATTTTTGTTTATATATCACACCAATATGATATTCATTGCATACATGTACATAATTATTGTTATCGTGGAGAAATCAAACTCAAATATAACTTGGAGTTTATTTATTTTTTTATAAAATACATAGAATTATTATTAATAAACTTAGTCGGGAAAACTAATGCATAGACCAATTTAAACAAAAGATGTGAGCATCAATTGTCCTTTAGTAGAAAAAATATGCAGCAAAACAATATTTTCTCATAAGAACACACGTAATGTAAAATCATTGTAGATAATCGGTATTGTGTGACAACACAGATCAGGAAAATAAATATTAGCGGTTTATTAGTGTTTTTTATAGATATATAAACGTACATGATTTACATTTGAGGTACAACCCACCCCCTATAAGAAAGAAAAAAAAAACACCACAGTGACGGACTTGTATTTGTTTCTGAAAACGAAAGCAAATATTATATAGTAAAACCTATTACCTATGGGGACGATATGAAGTTCATTGTCGCCCCAGACGGCATCTATTTCCAATCTAGAGGGATGAAAAACGTGCTACTTCCCAAAAAGTCAGTATGTAGTCATTTTATTATACCAACGAAAACCATCTCCGACGTTGATGCTGCTTCTGTTAATGGTAAATAAGTTAGAGTTATTGGGCAGGAAGTATGAATGCTGCAGATGAATGATCCCGAAGACTATTCACCAAGGGGAAATAACACGAAAACACATTTCACGGTAGGATATTATTTCGTTAGTCAACATAGAAAACAAACACGCAGGTGTAATGAATAAAGGATATCTATGTTGTGTGATTTTATATTTGCTTTATCCAACGAGTTATGGATGGTGTACATGTTTGCGAGATTTGCCGAGCGAATATAGTCATTTCAACGAGTTGGATATAGCAAATATAAAATCACAAAATGATAGATGTTCTATTTATCTAATAAAATTTGATTTATATTGGGAAGCTTTTGAATCAGTCCCTGAAACGATACAAATATGATTTTGTAGCCTAATCGATTATGCAATGGTGTGTATTGCGGTTATGACCTTACGCAATGCAATTTCACTCAAATAAAGCTTGAAAGTTTTTTTATTTCTAAATATTTTTTCATATGGCCTAGTCACTTAATAGAATGAAAATACAAAAGACTTGATTGAATATATAGTCCAGTTTGTTGACAAACACAATGTTGCGAAAGCTTGTTGGTTTGAATTGAATTGAACGAGGAACGGTTGTTGATGTTCAATAAAACAAACACATATGTTTCGAAGTTGAAAATATTGAATTAGGATGCTTACTGGTGGTGAAATGAGTCTTGAAAGGCATTTTTTCGGTAAGTTTTTGGAAATATACACAACCAAAGCGTTCTGTTTTAATCGCGTTGTTAGAATAAACTCCTTCATAGCTAATGTGATTAACACAGTTTTTTTAAGGTACGAGATATAAGTAAATATAGATCTGCTGATATATTTTCTTTTTTTTTATTGACACATCATATGCTCAATTTACAAATGATAAAGTTTCCGTTATCAGTTCTGTTGCAAATGTGCCTAATCAAAGAGAGATTAAGGCATCAACATGTACATCTAAGTATGTCTCTATTATCTACATATAAATCTTTTTCTATTGGTTAGATTTTTTAAAAGATTGTTTTATGTAAATGATAACAACGATGACCAATAAAAACGACACTATTCATTATCTTTTTCATCAACTACTGCTAAATAACCATCATCATTTGTTACTGCATTCTCTTGGTGTAGACTTTCGTTGCACAGGTCATAAATATGTCTCACATTTTGATGTGTTGAAACAGTATATGAAGCGTCTATAGTTACAACACCGCACCTTTGCCTTAAATGTTTAAACATTAGGGCAGCAGTGATAATCCCAAAAATGACGAAGAGGGGGACTGTGGTACCAAAAAGCCATATATACGGAATTGGAGTGTCGGTGGATGCATCAGCATTGTCAGTTTCAAATGGGACTGTCGTCAACGTTCCCATACCAATCTCTGGAATTATTCGGTCTTCATTGCAATTACAAGGTGCACAATTAATAACGAAGATTAAATGAACTTAATCGGCGAGGAAACATTTGTATATCAAAGTCAGAAAAAGTAATGTAAAAGATAAATCCAACGGCAATTCGTTAATTGGCTAATTGATTTGATAAAATTATATAATTAATACAACAAAATGGAAATGTTCCACTTTTAAAAAAAATATATTTTGATAATTCCGTGTGATGAAGTCATTTTGGTAATTAGGGAAACTTCCACAAAATACTCTCTACATTTCAGAAAATATGCAATTATAATAGTATAAGTAATAGCTTAATAATTATAGCATAATATAGAATTCGCGTTTAAAGCCAATGTACCCTCAATCATATGACATTTACATTCATTCTATTTCTATGTAACGGCTACAAGGAAAACTTTACATGAAATAATTTTGTAATAAAATTGAATTAAAAAAACGAAACAACGTTCTCGTTATTTATCAAGATCTAACGTCTTGTTAAACTGTAGGGTGATATTATTAAAACAAATGACTTTTATTTCTCCTTGTATAAACATGTAGTGAACTGCACATTACTATGGAATTTAAAAGGGTTTACACACATACGTCTATATCTAAAACCTTAAAACAAAATCTTACCGTCTGTACTCTTTGGAAAAATCGATTTTTCCCTTAAAGAACGGCCTGAAGGTATTAAAGAATTACCTTTCCATTCTACTAAAATTATAAAAGTCTGAAAGTTGATTACAATAGCCACCAAAAGAAACAATTTTGGTGTAAGTGAATAAACATTACATTTCAAACGTAATACATAACATATATTCATTTGCAAAATAATCATGTCATGTTATTATCATAATATACTTCACGACCTTTACATCGTTGTGAAGCATAATTCGTATCCGGGTTTTCCAAAGAAAAGAATCGGTTATCTTTTTAGTCTTAGTTTTTTTTTTTTACATTAATTGCA
The DNA here is from genome assembly GCF_025612915.1 of Magallana angulata. NCBI lineage: Eukaryota > Metazoa > Mollusca > Bivalvia > Ostreida > Ostreidae > Magallana > Magallana angulata. The sequence continues at coordinate 35,310,468 of NC_069115.1, forward strand.
AACATGGCACCCCTTTTATATGGAAAATTCCTGCTTCATTTTAGTAAATAGGTTGTTGTTTTGAAGATCAATTTTACATAGATCAGAAATGTGCATTATACTTTGATTTTAATTTTTGATCATTTATGAAAAAATACCAGAAGTTGAACTTATAAATTATTTGGCAAAAAATTGAATATAAAGTTTCCTATTTCTCCATCTATATCAATTCAGAGTTGACGAATGGATTTTAGATACTGTTCACACAAAAGAAAACCCGGTTTGCTTTCACAATAACAGCCATTCTCTAATCTGTCAATTAATTAAATCCTGGACTATTTTGTCGCAAAAATCGGACTGAATATGACATGTAACTGAATGCTGCATTGACTGAATGACATGGTTAAGTCATATAGTCACTTTTCAGGACCTTTCACTAAACATTCAATTGCTTAATAATTTTTATTCATGTGGAGAAAAAAATGTTTAAAATCCTTTAGTAGAAAGCACTATACGGACTTACTCACTGTACATATATGATTATCCCTTTTTATAGGATGTTTAGAATTAAGATCATGAAGACCTACATATACCTCTAAGAAAATATGAATTCTTTTTAAAAGAGTAAAGCATACATTTATTGTTATTGATAAAAAAAACATACCTAGGCATCTATTTTCTATTCTGTTCCAAACAAAGCCTGGACAGCACACCAAGACTCCTCCGGGTCTGAAATATTTTCCAGACATATACAAAAATATTATGAAAAATGTGTTTTATAGTTTTGAATATGAACTCTTTTTGCAACATAACAGTTCATGCAGTTTCTTTAAATGAACTTGTTTTTAAAATTGATTATGATAACAATCTATAGTTGACAGTCTAAATAGTGACTACTTACACTGTGCAGATTTTTGCAGCTAAATTAACGACATACGTGCATAAACAGAATATTTTCATTAAAATAATCCAGGCATTCATTTTTCAAACGGAAGTTTTGATCACATCAACACACTCACTAGGCGCTCCTCACATATCATCTACATTTTCCTTTGATCACAAATAACTGTAATTCCATTGATCACAAATAAGTGTACCACAATTGACTGTGCGTGTTATTTAGTTCCTCTTATATAGGAAATTTTAATTGATAATATTTTTTAGGGGGGGGTGTTAATGGTTATGCAATATGAAAGTTATTCAATACCAACAATCAATGATTATGATATAAATATTATTTTTACACCTACGGATTATTTTTCCTCAACAATTTATGAAAATATATTGTAATTTTACAACTCTAAACTTGCAAGCCATATATATGTAATCGATTAAAATGATGCCCACGCATTCATACAAATTTTAGCTGCATTAAAATGTATTGTTTACATTTGCTACTTATACGTCAAATTTTATAATTCAAGTAGTTTTTTTTTAAATAATGTTCACATCGTTATTTGGTGTCGTCCATTTCTAGCTTTGGTGTTACTTTGCGTGTACTGCATGAATTTCTTTATTGATCAAACCTCAAAGCTTCATTTATAGTTGCACGGACTGACCACAGACATCCGAGTAGTTGTATTGATCTTTGTAATATTCACATGTATTGAACATTTTATGTTTCTCCTGTGGTTCAGGTCGACAATGTTGATGATTTACTTTTTTCAAAAAGTTTTTATGGATAATTATTTAAATAAGATGACTCATAAAGAGGTAAAAATATTAAGATTTTAAAAACTATAATACTTTCTTTGGTGTTTCATAAGGGCTATAAAAGTAGCTACATAAAGCGTTTTTTAATAAAAATAAACGAAACGCGTCAGCGGGTTATGTATTTTTCCTGACATGCTTATAAGCTAACTTCAAACCCGAAACACCAATGAATGCGTTTTATTGTTTAAACTCCCCAATAACCCTTACTACGAAAATAAAAATCCATCGGCAAATTAAGAAGCTTTTTGCTGCTATTAGAATGGTACTAATGTATTTATAAACAATGTGTGTCTTACGTCATTACTATTAATAAAAAAAATGCTTAAAAGAAATGATCATGATATTTTGAATTTTTTCTTTTCACTTTTATTTTGCGTTTTGTTAAAAAGATTTTTCTTCTTTTTCTGAATAGCTTGAATGCTAGCTTATATGATGTAACTATTACTAGATATCATGAGGACAAAACTCATATTACAATTATATACTGAACACAAACAAGGAAAATAATGTTAGCAAATAATAAAGAAATTACATAATAACATAAGGCAATCGCCACAGAATTGTATGAGAAATTTCAAAAAAGCATTGTAATCAATTTAAAGGACAAGAAACTATTGCTTTGTTACACGAGTTTTTTTCGATAATCCTGAACAAAGAAACTATGAAAGAAATATATCAATGAAAGTTGAATGGTACCTTTTTGATGAATTTACAAATTCATTAATTTCCCAATTCAAATTAAATAAAATTTAACTGGCCAATACATGTAAAACAAATATCAGATATATTATCATTGGATAAAATAAAAGTGAAAAACACTAAACCATGTATTCACTATGATCATTAAGCAGGTATAATTGAAATGTATAGCACTTATCCCACTAAAAAATTATTATATAAAACTAAAATTGATTTGAATCAAGACTGTCACGACTTTACACCATTCATGTTCTTGTATCTATATTAATTTATAAAAAAAACTGATATAATATTAGGCAGGCAACTTGTTCAACTTCCCCTTTGAGGAAGGAAACGCTGTTTTTATTGAAAAGCTTGAAAACTATGTAGCAGTCATATTTTATGATTAAAAAATATATTTTAATTGGTAATTATAGTGTCTGTACATAATTATATGTATAATATCTTTATTTTTTATAGATCTTCTGAAGGCATATATCTAAATGACTTACTGGTTTACTCTTAATATGTATGAATTCACTAATGGGCCTTATTTTCAGAACAGTCATTACACGTAATTGCTTTATATTTAGCCTGGTCGATGTTTAAATGTGTCTTTTGATTTCATTGAATGTTTCCTCTAAAACTGCAATTTCTTACCTACATTTATTTGATATGTATATACTCATTGAGACTTATTTAGACCTACAATTTACCTAGTTCTCTATTAATTGATTTATTATACCTTCCATTTCGATATCATGATTGAATGAGAAAATGAACATCAAAGTTCTATAATTCTATGTCGAATATTTACACTTGATTAATGTTTTTACAGAGTCAAATAATACGTATATATGGATAATAACAAATTCAAAGTACTACTAACCCTAACATCATTATTCATTGATTAAATTAGGCAAACCTCACACATTATATATATATTTTTTTCTTTAAGGCCTTTGACAAATTTTATCAAATTGTTACATTTGGTTATTTTTTTCAACAACGTTTTGAATCTATATGTGATTGAAAATAACTTTAAAACATCATTTAGCAAAAAAAGACAGTCATTTCATGACTACAAACTTTTTCGAAAGGTAACAACACATACACATGTCTGATGTCCTTTTCAAACAGATCAAACTTCTTCCTTTCATTAAGACTTTTTCCACAAAGAACACTTTCCTTCCACCAAAACCCTGTGAACAGTCAATGAGTCAATTTCTGTGTAATATAATATAGGAAAACAAAACAAAAAGAGCCCTGGACATCGATGAAAAAAATTGGTATAAGTGAATTGTCACGTTTAAAATGATACATCTACATGTAATCACATAAGATAAACAAAAGAGTGATATAAGTATTTTACTACTTGTATATAATCATTACCAAAGGCTTAATCGAAACCAAACTCTCTCACATCATAGAATAGTATTTATAGTATAAAATTATAATCTTATGAAAAAGCATTTGAATCATTCATTATTGCAAAATATAAAAACTGAAGATTTATTGGTAAAGAAAGCATTTTTTTTTAGTGTTTTATGAAGATTTTTGTATAAACAGAGACAATTTGTTCAAATATCAAAACATTTGTATGCAATGCTAATAAACATGTTATCATCTTCTTCGAAACCAATGCAACGTAATCACTTTTCATGATATACAATTGTAAAAGATATGCTGGAAAGTAGTGTTTGATTAATTAAAACAATATATTACAGTTTATTCAAAAAGTCAAATAGATATACGTTGATTTGCGTAAAGGTAACAAACTAAAATTACACTTACATTTGTCTTAATCCTGACTTGAAGTTGCTGAACTTAGGAAATCGTATAGTATAATACAAATCCTTCATATATGATGACCAATGGAGCTGCAACAACAAAACAACCAAATACTTAGTCTAGTAGTTATGACTATAATGCCATCTAAAATCTGGATTGTCCTATCTAGATCTATATACCTTTCAGGTAGGAATGAATTTCCCAACTTAAAAAAACTTAAATCTATACAAAACGTTTCTAACTTTCTCTTTGCGATGAAGTAGTAGTAAACTTTCCTATATGAAATATCAGTGATTGCGTTGTTGGCCCTATGGTCCACTCTACAATAATCAAATAAATAACGAAAAAATATGTTCTTTTTTTTGTAAATACTTATTATAAGAAAAACGACATGTCGTCCAAGGAGGTCCAATTCTACCAGCATCACATTCTGTATTTTCCGTAATTTTGCAGTAAGGTAAAATGTCTTCAACATATATCATATAAAATCATATTAATTTACAAGGTTTTTTCCCAATTTTTAGGATTTTGAATTTTGAAATTTCGAGCGAAGGTTGATATTTGAACTTCTTTTGATACTTAATATTGTGATGATCTATTAATAGAAACATTGATATAAAATGAAACACAATTTGAATATAGACAAAAAAATAAGCAAAGGGAATATGTATCCTAATATTTTTTATTATTTAAGGAAAGTGTATTTTATAGAATTACGAATGAAGCACCACTCACCTAATATTATTTACATGTATTAGCATGTCATGCGCGATGTCTGCTCGTAATTGTGACGATTAGAGATTTTATCAGTAAACAGAATTATTACGAATGTTCATGAATATATACAGTCATTTCATGCATATTTTTTACAATTCTATCCCATGCAAAGGTATGTGATTTTAATGATATGCTATGAGATATAATGCAATGCCATGAGCTTTTTATGCTATGCTATGAGAAATCGAAATGGAGGGCCAGATGATATGGTATGCTATGCTATGCTATGGTATGCTATGAGATTTCAACAAAAAACCCTCAATACATAGAAGAGTTCCACACATTTGGATGTAAAATGATAAAAAGCCAAAGTTTACAATGTACCACTAATCTGCAATGTGAACATTTATTTTTTTCAAATTAAAACATTTAAACCGAGTAAAAATCATATTGTATGTTATGCTATGGTATGCTATGATATGATATGACGAATAAGATTCTATGAGATTGTATGCTATGCTATGAGATTCCAATGCTATGTTATGACATTTCAATGCTATGCTATGAGGTTTTAATACCATGCTATGATATGGTGTATGTTGTAAAAGATATTCTTGAATTGACTGTTTGTAAATATATCCTATTCTAAACAAACTCTGAAATATAATATACTTGTAATTCTTACTACCAAATTGAATGAATCATTTAAAAATACCAACATCTGCATCTATTTTCTATGTTGTTTCACACATATCCCAGACAGCACTCGAGTGAAACTTTAGAACTGTGATATAGTTCAAATAGACATTAACTATCCAATTATTATTATTTAACACTCAAAGACATTTTATTATACACTAATGCATCATATTTGATGAATTTTTAAAAATAAGTATTGTTTAGTTATATCGAGCTCTTAAACTTAATTTATTAAAATGAAAAGATAAATAAAAACATGTCCCTTACCTTGGTCAGATATCTGAATGAGTGTAAACAATATACAATGATAGAAACAGCTTAATTTTTAGTACCACAGTAAACTGGTTCATACTCATATAACTGTAGATTTTTATTACGCACAACCCCATAAACATCAATAGATTACTTCCCTTTTTATCCAAACATGTTTCAGATGAGTGTTTCAATTTTTTTAAATCTCCATGATATTTTATATTTAAATGATTTTATTCATTTCAATTTTTTTTAATTTATCAATTATTAAAGCGTGATATAAAACATTTGCAACGATAAAGTCACTGTTAAAAAGCCTCAATATTTTTTATTTGTTTTTTTTTTTTTTTTTTTTGGGGGGGGGGGGGGGGTAATTTTCTATTTCAAATTTCATTTAATACATTAGTAATAAAAATTTTCTAAGACCTTTAACAAATAATTCATAATAAATATAATCGATTTATCCTGAGTATTCATTAAATATCTTGCACATGATAAAGATAAAATACATATTTATGAATATAAATTGATCTTTTTAGAACTGGTTTTAAATCATTTATGTACAAAACAAGTCTTAAGAATTCAGTTTAACATTTCGTATTTAAATGACAAAAAAAAGAAGAAATATAGCTCAGACTCGACAACAAAAAAGATCAGTTATCTTTTTTCAAGATTATTGCGTCTTGTTTCTTTCTCTTTTTTTTTTAGATACATGTAGTAGCACGCTAACAAGCGTTGAAAAATATCAATCAATGTTTTGGACAGGTTTCTTCAAAAACCATTTGTATATAGTACAATTGCTTATCACCCAAAAATACAGGACTTTTTCTATATAAATGTACGTTTTCAGAAAATTCACCAAAAAAATTCTGGTTTTTTTCTATATACATGTATGTTTTCAGGTTGGCTTACCTCTTTGTTGTTCATTTACTTTGACATGGTATAATAATGGTGGAATCTCCAAAGTTGACAAATTATTATTTTATTAAATCAATGTCATAATCAACTTTGTATACGAATTATCAACCGAAATTTCTGAGTAAGAGTTATCAATCACCCAGAGCGAAAGTAGCGTGACAGAAACAATGATAAGGTGAGTTAATAGAATAGCTTATGTGTGTTTGAATGTTTGTTACTATCCCCTCGTGCAACTTTTTGCTAAGGGGACATAGCATCGCTGCTGTGCGTTTGTGTGTACAGCTTGGAAACAAGTTGAAAATAAAACTCTTGCACGGATATTTATCAAACTTCGTACACTTATTTGGCATGGTAAAAGGACAAACCCTGTGTATTTTCAAGTCAATTAGTTGATATCTCTTTAATACATCGTACAAATAACACAATTTTTACAAATTTTATGTACGACTTGACTATAACTACTTCTGCGTCTCTTCTGTGAAACCAAAGTGAAAGTAAGCAGTTTAAATCAACAACGTGAAATTTTTTGAATTTAGATCTAGTACAGTTAAAGAAAAAGTAGTTTTTGTAGTAATGGAGGGTTAGTAGAATGTAGTCTTCCATTTATATAACTATATATTCCTAAACAAAGCATCCCCCACACAATAACTTTTGTCGCGAGGGGATGCTCCGCTTAGCGGTGCCCTTGTGTTATTTGTTTTACGATGACAGATATGTGTTTTTATTCAGAAAATCAACGAAAAGTGATTGAAATAGTTATATCGTACACATTATTATATTGTATTTTCATGATTTCGTATAGTATTGAAACCAGGAAATCATAGACAATGATTAGACATTTTTTATACAGTAGATGTTCATTAAATGAATAATTGTACTACATTGGTATAGTTTCTTACCATTTAAAAAGAGATGGGATGTTGTATGAATGTTTTAGATTTTGTTATTAAGGTATCTCACTTCTCACATTTTGATTTCATAGCGCAAATGTCCATAATATTTTAATGGAATATGATTTTATTAATTTAAACCTCACATAAAGATCATCATTTCATAATTTAACATTATTCATAAAGAAAATATATTTGATTTCAATCAACAAATAAGTTTTGGGGGAACTATTTTTGCGTGCAGAAGGTACGCAGCACAGTTAAGGCTGTCAATAAACTCCGTTCAGACAAAAAGTACGGGAAATGTGCATTATGACATCACAGTATATTACAAACCTCGAAAGTACTTATTAATCTATTTATTAGTAAAATTAACTTATACTAATCTTTTAATTAAAAACAACAAATGCTATTACTTACAATTTTGATGTCCGTTATATCGTACACACTGAAAAATAAGCGAGATGTCGTTCTCGCTGTACTACAAAATATGACGTCATATGCTTCAAAATGACGCATTAAGTTAAATCATTGAAGGCTATCGTGCAGTTTTATAGCGAAGAAAAATAAATGTCATAAATTAACGGAAAAGTATAAATGAATAATTTTTTTAAAATTGTTATTAGTAGAATGCTACCTATATAGTCTTATTTTCATTTTGTTAAAAGTATGCATCCTATAAAGAAGCCACCTCGGTTTTGTATAAAAAATCGTATATCTAAAATCTGAGTACCTAAATTAATCACTTAATTGCAAGGGCATACACTTACCTGATCCCGACAAACTTTTACATGTGAATTTGAAATATGCTATGTAACTTAAAAACTTCTACGATCCTTGTAAAATCTTACAAATTAATTATTTTTTAATGAAATTAACCCTGTGACCTTCAAAATTATTCAACATATGCATTATAAATTACGGTTTCTACTAACAAATATTCTTATCTTAAAAAGTTCGCACCGTTTTTCAAAATCTACGATATAACATCAAGTTATTTCATAATTCAGTTGTGAATTTTGACATGATTATGCCCTTGCAATATTGAATTTTTTAAATGACCTCAAAACCACAAATACATTTGCTTGTACCATGCGACTGCCATATCACGTGACCACTATGAACATAAAATATTGTACTGTTATATACATATTTTAGAAATATATTGCATTTGAGTGACTGTTATTGATTTTAAAAAGGACATACCAGTTTAACTAAAGTATACGTGTTTTCATCACAAAAATTTGCCCATATTTTTATTGACCGCCTTAACTGTACTGCGTAGTTTAAGATGTTGGATACAAGCAATTTTATGAATTTTCAATATATTTTTCTTTTATTATACTTTATTCAATATTAACATTTTTAACATCTGATAGGTTTGTGACATGTTTTTTAGGTCCTATGTGACTTGTACAAAACTAAATTTTGAGAGAATGATAGATGTGTGTCATAAAATCATGCATATATATATATATATATATATATATATATATATATAGATAAAAATTAAATAAGAAAACACGAAAAACGTTCAATATAGCTTAAGCGCTTTCATTTTAAAATCTTCAGAAGCTATATAATTATATATATGATTATATAGCTTCTGAAGATTTAAAAATGAAAGCGCTTAAGCTATATTGAACGTTTTTCGTGTTTTCTTATTTAATTTTTATCTATAACTCGCCGACCACTGTGGATTTTATTGTGTTTCAATATATATATATATATATATATATATATAAATATATATATATATATATATATATATATATATATATATATATATATATATATATATATATATATATATATATATATATATATATATATATATATATATATATATATATATATATATATATATATATTGTCTGAATTTTTTTAGCGAAATTTTGCAAAAATTTTACCTTTGAAGCAATATATCTAAAATTTGACATCACTGACCTCCATGTTTTATTATGTCAAAATGATGCTGAATACTTATCTAGGCAAACCTGATCAATCTTATAAAGTTCTTGATATTCAACATGATTTTATTCAAATTAAATTGTAAATAATATAGAAAGTGTCTATTTTAAGTGCAAAAAGGTCACACAAAAATTTATGCAGATTCGTGAAAATTCTTGTCGTAATCTTCTATTGAATGTGACCATTGTGCATTATTAAAAACAATACTTCAAGAAAAAAGTTTGCTTAATCAAAAATACTGACAAGAAATCACAATCAGGCTGAAATAGCATTTTGGGTTCAAAGAGGTAAAATTAAATTGGCCATAAATCAGAGGGCTGAAAACTGACATCTCTTTATCTTTGTATTCTCTAAGTATGTTTTGTCGTCAGATTTCAATGATATACTTCTCAAGAAATTCTTGATACACGACTATTGAGGAGTGGGATACCTTAATAAATGAAGACTAATTTATGGCAAATAAACTCTTTTTACCTTTCCTTACTTGAAAATTCTAGCATTCTGAAAGTAAGTCTCGTGTTTTGTCACTTCTGTTTTGTTTATCCTATATCATGGAAATGTTGTTGATATTAAATGTAACAGAATTTTGTTCTTAGTTTACATAATTATGTCGTATTGTTATATACGTTGTTTAAATATTTATTACGATTTGGTGCCATTAAAAAGATGTTTTTCATAGAAACAATTTAACAACACAAATAATGATGTTATAAGTTCTTTGTGACTTTATAGTGTTTGGTATTTTTGGAATGAGAGGTTTATACATGGTATATACATGAAAAAAGTAGGTTATTTATGACATCATATTCATTCCAATTTGGTCAAAATATGATTATTTGGTCCGTATATTTACTTTATGAATTAACTAAACATTAAATAACTTAACATAATATGTATAAATATAATTCACATCTCTTTTTTCGAAACAAAACTATTTAAGAAATAAATAGCTCTAGCAATGGGCTGTAATATCTGCTATGACATGCAAAGTATCCAGTTGTATTGGTTAAACAGCTATGTAGACATTCAAGTGCATTGTTTACAATTGACTAGTATAATTGTCTATATATTAATATATTTTACATATAGAACTCTTTTAGAGTTACAAATAACTAAAGTGAAAATTAACACATGAATCTAAAATTATACATTAGAAAATTCCGGGTTCTATAACATCATCTTAATCTTAATTTTGAACAAAATTTAAGTGTTTGTTCTGATGTATCATTAGCGGTAAGCGCTTGTTTACGATATTTAAAACCTGAGAGGTGTCCTTTTAACGTTACCACGTTTATTGCTTACAAGTGCACGTACAAGGTATATAAAAAGATACATGTATTAATGAAGACTACACTCATGCACATTACTTTATATGAAACGATTTTATTAGACTAGTTCTTACAAAGCTTGTGGAAAATCTACACATTGTTTCATTCTGAATCTGATGTACACATATGAAGTGAAACAAATTACAGATATGATCAACAGACAAACTACTGCAGCACACATAAGAGACGTGACACTTTGGTGTTTCTCTGGTTTTAGCTTTGTTTTTTGACAGGCATCACCTGCAGGATAAATATTTTTTAACATTTTGTTTATTACTTTAAATATAAAACTATATGGATATTGAATTTTCAGAACAATAATAAAATAAAAAACAGAATTTCATGAGCGAGATATACGGATGTTTCTAATATACTTGGAAATACAAATTTATGCTACTTTTGATAGTGGTTTTTATCAACAATTGTAAAATTTAAAAAATCGTGGATTTCGTTGTTGAGTTTATTCACGAAATTAAATGTAAGTGAACGTTGTGATGCAATTTCTAATAAAATATGTATTGCTGGAATTATTGGCAAAGTATCCTTAAAACTGTGATTTTCGATTTATCCACAAAAATTAATGCCCACGAATATAAGTGAAATCATTACAGTGTGTAGAAAAAGGGGAAGGATCATTATTTTGTGACATTTACCTTGTGGTTGTATACATCCATGTACATGATTACAATACTGGTTATCAGTACAGTTGCACAATGACGCACATTCCAGACCATAATATGGAGGAGGACAAGGGTCACTACAGTTGTGTCCAATATATCCTTTGTCACATGCTGTACATTAAAACAAATAGATATGAGCGACAGTGAATATGCATGCAAATACATATTGAATCTTCAGAGTCTGTTTGAGTTAAAACTTACGGTACAGGTTCCGGATTATGTCGTCAATATGTTTTTATTATTACTATATCATATTAAATGCCAATCGTACCAACATAATAAAGTTAAGCTATGATAAAAAAAATACCTTCTGATACAGAGTTTGAACATCCAGCTACATGATTGCATTGATCTTTGGTACAATTGCATTTAAATCGACATTCTTGACCATAGTATAGTTCAGGACACGTTGCACTACAGTTTTCCCCAATAAAACCATCATTGCAGGCTTAAAAATAAAATAAACGCTCATTATCAAGAAACATGGAAAATGTTAATAATGTCAAAAGTAAACAGAAAGCTTGTAAGTACCTAAGCATTCTCCAAGAGTCTCATTCCAAATATATCCCAGACAACACTTTGTTGTATCGTCATGTCTAAATTTAGAAATTGTTGTTTATTGTAAAGAAGCTTTCATTAAATGAATGACTGTTTTATTTCAAAACATATGATTTGGAATGTCGTCGAAGAGATTTGATAGATATCTTGATGCGATTGCAGTATCTAAGAATAAATGTTGAAGCCCATTGATTAAAATAATATTTACAATCTGCATAATTCATTCATGAATATAAATAATAAAATATATTAATTTGGATAATAATGCCTTAAGGTCAAATTCTAGTAAACGATTTCATAGTGTGTTTTCGGTGCTAAAACCATCATGACGTCATCATTGATTTGAAGATGTTTTTCCCCGTACTTTATGGCTTAAAAGGCTTTATGTAGAAACTTAAATAATTTCTTAAATTATTTGTTAAATCATGAGAAAAGTAATCCTGAAACTCAATTTAACAACATTTTAAAGAGGAGTCAAAAGCATCTTTATTTCCGTTTTTGGGGAGACTGTAGGCATTCTAGACGTATTTTATTAGCAAACAATTGACAAAACTCCTAAATTTGTGCCTCAATTCCTTTATATTTCATTGAAAATGACAGTTTAAAACATGATTGTTCATTGTGTTTACCAAACATTTTAGCCCCGGTACACCATATCAAACAAAGCTATTGTTACATGTATGAAAAATGAAAAAAATCTATATCTTGAATTTTATGAACCTGTAGGCAACTTTCATTTACTAGATCTTGACCTTAATAACTGATTTATTAAATCTAATGTTTGAAAAAAATGCAACTTTAAAAACAAGATATTTACACTTCCACTAATAAGTAACACATTTTAAAGTAAAATTCAAAATCTAGTAAATTTTATCATTTTTTTTAAGTGGAAAGTCTTACAAATAATTTGAAGCGTTTTCATGGGCATATTGTGCAAGAAATAACATTTCCACTGAAAGTTGCAACATTGACATGTATCATTTCCAAGACCCCGTTTATAGTGTATGTGGTGAATTCACGGGCCGTCATCACAACAGCCCTTTTTAAAATTGGCAATTCACAAAATTAGCCCTCACACATTTCAATATACATGTACCTACGGTATAAATAAAAAGCTTAATTTGACTTTCGTGTACTTATATCCGTATGTTGTTCCGTGTTTTCTTGTGCAGTTGTATAGTTTAGAGATATCACTTTTTGTTGATATTTGAAATCTGCTTAAACGTATAAATATGGATGTAAATATCATATCTCTGTACTTTTGTTCTGAATTTGAAGACTAGGAATACCAATTGTATTGGTTGCTTTTATTCTCTTGAACGATTCTCATTAGCATTACATTTACGTCAGCGATAAATGAACTGCACGATAAAGGAAGTACATAATCAACTAGACAAAGAAGAACATTCAAGTACTTACACGAATATTGTAAAACTAAGAATAAGAGAATATAGTGCACCGTGCAAATGAAAAAGTAGCAAGCCTAATACGTTGAGATGGAATAAGAATTGTGGCTTAGGCCACACAAATTTGATTTCTTGATCACCAAATCCGTGCGCACGTGCCGAAGGACTTTCCAAAAAGTAATACTAGAAAATAAATCCTGCACCCGGAAATTTCCACTCTGTTCCACGCTACATTTTTGGTTCATTTGGTTTTTTTTATTTGCTATGATTGTGCTTAATTGATTTTTTTTACATTGGTTTTACCAAAAATTTTCCGGTAAATTGTGAGCAAGGTTTACAAGTAATTAATGCATGTATGTGTGGATAGAATTAGCGATCAGGAGGGGTCTGGTACAATGGCGAATACAGTTATCAACATTTTACTTCTTTTTGCTTGTATTTCAAGGTAAAAATGACATCTTAAAATAAAATGTAATCGCTCGCCTCTATTTTTTTCTATGTGGCTTCAACATTTTCAAACTTCATTTTATTTTAATTTTAAAGTTATTAAATCGTTCGCTCGCCCCAAATATTTTTCTGCCTAGGATCCGAAAATCAAGAATTCAAATTTGATTATAAATTTTTTTTACAAAGTTTTATCTGTCTGTACATTTAAACTTACTCAAGTCGATTGTTGTAATTTTATTATTTTGACATAAAAGTATGAATATGTTATCAAAGTTAACATCAAAGCTAACTTACCTTTTACATATCTGCGAACAAGATGAAACACCACAATAAGAAAATATTAATGAACATAACAGAATCATTGTTTGCAGTAATTCACGATCAATTATATGGAACAAATATTTCACGTTTTCCTTATTATAACGTTTTTAAAAAAGTGCATGTAAATGGCACGTTCAAACGGGAAACAACTAAGGCTATGTACTTCAAAAATACTTAGTACTTTCCCTCGTTTTCACTTTATTTTTACAAAACCAGATGTTTAGGAAATAATGACCTGTAAGGAAATTGAATCAATGAATTATGTAAATAATTTGTCGTATTACATCTCAAAAGTAGTACATTTTTTACGTTTTTACTTATTGTTATTGATTAACATACCAATTCAAGTGGATTTTTATAATTTATTGAATTTATTGATGTTGGATGGCTTACTGATACATGTATACGTTTCGAAGGGTTTTCGTGGGTGCCCCACATTATCAACGAAATATAACATTCCAAAAGAAAGTTGCAACATTGTCATGTATATTTTACACGAACTCGTTTTTATTACGTGTGGCAAATCCACAAAATACCATCCCAACAACCATTGAAAAAAGATACTTCACAATAATTTGCCTATACAAATTAAATTGATCTACAACATGACTCAAAAGCTTATTTTATTTTTCCGAGTAAGTATATCTGTTTGTTATTCCGTGTTTTGTTATGAAATGTTCTAGCTCTCGTTTAAAGTCATCTTTTTGTAAGTTCTACGGTCAATAAAATGACCTTGTCAGCATATACAATACTCCACTGGATCGCATGCTGACTGTCGTTTTTCAAACTAATTGTTAGACCATAACTAATCAACTAATTGTCTACGGAGTTTTCAGTTTTTTCCCCGATTACGACAAAGAGCACACGGCGGGAGTGACCAGTCAGCAGAGGATGCTCACTCCTCCATAGCACCTGATCCTACCTTTATCTTTGTTAGAGGTCCTTGTTGCTCTGCTTTGAATTTGTATTTCGTTTTATGGATTTTTGAGATTGCTGACAGTTTGTTATTGTCATTTTTTTATTAAGAGAAATCACTTTTTGTTGATTTTTGAAATCTCTAAAAAATACTAATCCACTTTTGATATTTTCTGCGCTGAGTTTGATGGCTTTAAGTTTAAACATACAAACTGCTTTGGTGGGGAGTTGTATTAAGTTTAATATTAAAATCTGCGCCTGAAGCAATCAGGAATGTTTATAATTATTTGACAGAAAACTCATTTATATTGGCAACACACATTTTGAAGATTTTTGTTTACAAAGATTAAACTTGTCAAAAATGCTAAAAAGAAAAATTATAATATTTTGGCATTGAAATGATGAATTTTATTTAATTTTTTTACAGTATCTATTTTCATAGATCAGCTTATTGGTTCGCAAACTCCATGGGACAAACAGTTTATTTTTTACTATAAATAGTTAAATCCAATTATGAGACAATCAGAACAGCAGCAATAATCATTACACTAGCAACACTGTCATACTTGTCAAACCAATATGACGAATGTTCATGATGTTTTGTTTTTTCCCTAGTGCAAATGTGACTATCTGTGAAAATGATAATAGTTGTTAGGTCACGTGGAAAACCCCCCAAAGATAATTATAATAATTATTACTGATCCTTTCTCGCAATTAGTTGCAGCAGTTTCAATCTTACTTGAAACTTTTGATGATGAAGATGTATCTGGTAAAACCAGGAGATTCTGTGGCGGTAACATGCGTCTCTTCACCTGGTTTAAAATATTGATATATTTGTAAAACAT
Source organism: Magallana angulata (assembly GCF_025612915.1). NCBI lineage: Eukaryota > Metazoa > Mollusca > Bivalvia > Ostreida > Ostreidae > Magallana > Magallana angulata. Next base: position 35,326,576 of record NC_069115.1, read on the forward strand.
TGATATTTTAAAACATATTTACTGAAACAATAACAGTTTATTTTAAGTAATCTAAGCGTGAAACCGGAGATGGGGAGGGTGGGTTGGTAGGTTTATACTCTTTTAACAATATGTCAGTCATTTTTAATTATGATTTGACAAATTAATTTCAAAAATGTGCAACTTAATAATGATGCCGGCCGTGCATATAAAGTTTAAATTAATCTGCTTTTAATAAACAGGTATTTACACATTAATCTTAAATGTGACTCTTATTTACAATCGTGCTAGCTCTGCACTCAAGTAGTCAAATGAAAAAAAGAAGTCCGCACGTTATTGTGCAGATCCCAATGTACCAATGCATCAAACAAAGTAATTATCACTTATCCAGTTTGACTTTCGTTATATTTTATCAACAGAATTTATGGTAATTTACACATCTTTCCTATATACATACATGATCGAAATAGTGCTACAGCGGTGCGTCAATCTACCCGAAAGAATCAAAGCGAACACACATTTAATACAGAATGTGTTTTAAACTAGTTGGAATTGTCCATTAAAAAAATCTATCTCCGATATTTTCATACATATTTAGCATATTATACAAGAATTGCTTTAAAGTGTAGGGTGTTGCATTGGACATGTACATGTAATGCTTTTTCAATATTGTTCTTATTTCTATTCATTATATCTACCAAAACTGTTATTATAATAGTGAAATTTTATGTCATACACTAAATCTTCTTAAAATATATTTGTATGTAGTAATTAGTACTGAATTCAAAATTTACTGATACTACAAAAAATTGACTGTCATTGGCTGACATCTTTTGTACATTGGCTGACATATTCTGTACATTGTCTGTACCTCACTGTACATTTTATTGACTTCCACTGTACCCCAATGCACGCTTTTATACAATTCTACTGAACAGCACTGTACCCCACTACTCACTTCCACTGTATCCGACTGTACGCCGCTGTACATAGCACTGATAAGCACTGTGCCCCACTGTGCGCTACTGAATCATTTTTAAGAGTAAAACCTTCAGTACACACTGTATACTATTTTCTTTGATATTCATTTTAGGTTGTTTAATTAATTCAAATGCTTTTTTTATGAACTTCTATTGATATTGAATGTTACTATCACAAATTTGTTTTATATGATTGTATTTTATGCCAGTCATTGCATCATTATCATAGAAAAATAATCTCCTTAATCAGCAAGATTACAAAATTCGTTTATCTTTATATTGACGATATTTTAAGAAAAACTGTACAGCTACGCATATACGTAATTAACAACCTTCCTTAATTTCGTTCGTTTTATTTTTTGCTGGTATTAACTATACAGTTTATTGCATAATATGCCAGTGACTTGTTTATTCATTTATTTATTTTTGGTGGTTGATACACAGCACACTAAATTCAAGAAATCAATAGCTTTTTTACAGTCCGATCATTTAAACGATGGCTTGTCATTATCAATAAGAAAGAATTTTGTTAATATACATGTAATTATACACATCCTAGATAAAAATGGTTCTTGAGCAAGCATGCATTTAATGTTTTTCAGTCAGAACACCGTTGGAAAAACGAATTTTATAATTATACAAATATAATTTGTTTTAAACCACCACCCCTCCAAAATTGTAATGGGTACAAGGAGAGGTATACGAATGTCAAGATATATCACTGAAATAACAAACATACTCTCTTAACTTTAATAGAAAGGAGGAAATGTTCGTTTCCCAATAAAACAATAGCGGAAAACTTGTTGTCAAATAATGCGGAAAACGTATGTTGATGGTATTTAAAACCTGAGATGTTTCCTTTTTCTTTGACCACAATTATTGCTTTTATTTGCAAATATATTAAGATAAAATTAATGGAAAATACACCATTAATCATAACTGTAAAAAAAACCAATGTATTAGCTTTACAAAGTCTCTGACACAATTACGTTTGGTTTCTTTCTGAGTTTGAGGTACAAGTATGTACTGAAAAAAGTTATAGATATGACAAACAGACAAACTATAACAGTCCACATAAGAGACGTGGTATTCATGTGTTCCTCTGGCTTTAGCATTGGATTTTGACAGGCATCTCCTGCAAAATGAATATTTTGGAAGTGTTTGTTTATTATGTCAATTAAGAAGAAAAAAAGATTATTTTGAAATTACAGAACGACGATGAAATTACGCAGTGCAAAATGTTTTAGCGCATGATGGACGAAATGTTGAAATTACGAAATGTATACATGTACTATTTTTAATACTGTGTTTTCATCAATATATGTAGAATACAGCTTTCATGAATCTCGTTTTTGAATTGATCCACGGAATTAGATGTCAGTGAATTTTGAAGTGCAATTTCTAATAAAATATATATCGTTCAAATTATCGGCTAAGCTTCTTTAAAACTGATCCTTAAAACTGTGATTTTAATTTTTTCCACAAAAATTAATGTCCACCACAATTAGTGAAACCATTATTGTATGTATAAAGGAGGAAACATATTATTTCGAGACATTTACCTTGTGGTTTTATACATCCATGAACGTGGTTACAATACTGGATATCAGCACAGTTGCACATTGACATACATTCCTGACCATAATACGGAGAAGGGCAAGGATTACCACAGTTTTGACCAATATAGCCTTTGCCACATGCTGTCCATTAAAACAAATAACGATGAGCACCGGCAAAAATACATACAAATAATTAATGAACGGCCAAAGTCCTTTTGATTTTAAACTTACGAATACATCTGTTCTCTATCTTGTTCCAAATATATCCAAGACAGCATTCCAGAACTCCGGATCTTAATGAAATTATTTTTCACTTTATTTTATATGTTAGAAAACTCGACAGCGTATAAAACCAAACGTAATATATTGATCGTTTAGATAAACAGTTGTGATTATGTACATTACATGTCAAATGCAATTATAATGTCATGAAATACAAGTGATATTTGCATAAAAATAAAAAAAGAAACACATTAATGCTAATTCGGTTAAATGAAATGTGCGTATTTTTTATATTAAATTATATAACTGTTTTTCACAGACATATAGCAAGACAGAAAACAAGATGATAATAAAATAACATTACCTTTCACAAAACTTTGAATTGGACAATCCAAGGTAAAAAATGAATATAATCATGGTTATGTCCATACTGTCTCTATACATATTGAGAATTCTTATCAAATGTATTAAATAAAATGTTCATCACGAGTTATATTTAAAGTAATTTAGCTTGTAGAGTCTACTTCCCGTCTGATAGACATACTACACTGACTTTTTCTCGTGAAAAAATATTAATTGTCTCTTTCCGGTGGAGAGGAACATGACAATGAGGTTCACTTAGCACGTCATTATGTCTATATCGCTTTGTTATTGAACACTTTTTTTTATTTCAAAGACTACACATTTATAAATCATGAACAAACTTTAAATCAACAGTTTAATCAGTTTAACTAAAAATTACTAGCACGTATCATAACTCAACAACTCGATATCTCCAGTTCCACCAAAATTCATTGATCAAATGTTATCAATAAATAACCGTACACAGAAATAATTTCTGTCATTCAGTCAACTTACCAGAGACCGGCAGGGCTTTATTTCGATGTACATAAAGCGATTCTATCACATTTCTATTCAGCTACTCTATCAAGAGGTACCACTGTATGTCTTATCTCCAATAAAAATAACATGGACATGTATCATAAAACAGGAATCACATATACCAATAAGAGCATATCCGAAAATCTCAAGATAAAACCAGCTACAACAAAGTTAAGCTGCATTGATAAAAATATTTAGAGAGAAACAAAAGATAAACAAAAATTAATTCCTATATGGATGGACGATTTTTACCAGTCGGAAGTGACCAGACTAGTGGATGGCTTAAAAAACAGATACAATTATATGACAACATGTGTGCTTTCAATCCAATGTATTTTAAGTTGAAAAGGTTCGCCATATTTATAACGGATACAATAAGGTAATTTCGAGATCATTGTCTTGTCATGATTTTATCAACCTACTCACAAAAAAACGATCTCTACTTACATATATGTTTCTTTGAATAATAACATTGAAGTAACAAGAGGGGTCTTAACGGTCACCTGAGTACCATGGAAAGCTTATACACAAACTTGTCAAGGAGTCTCATATACGCATTGAATTAAGTTCAATTACGGAGGAGATTTTCACCGAAAAATCATAATATTATAATGACGACCGCCCCCTGCCTGAAATCGTTTAAGAGAGGACTAGAAAACAAATACTTTTAGCGAAAAACTTAAAGATCATTATACAGTGCATAACCTGATATTGAAAAGGTGCAATTCTCTGATAGAAAATAATGTTCCCATATTTGTTAACTTTCAAGATAGATTTAATGTGTATATGTTTTCATAGATAAACTAATACAAGGTAGCTGGTATGCATGTGTTATTTATAACAACCTCCTATCCCCCAGGGCGGACAGTAACTCTACCTGTGGGCATTAAAGCAAACAAAAAAATAAACAAACAAAAACAGCTTAACAACCATCATGAGTTACTTACTTCTCCTTTTCCAGGATTTGAATTCACCATCTGGCATTTATACAAAACCATTCTACAGGTACTGCTTATCAGTGATTTGGGTTATCTAATTGTTACTTTTATAAATTATTATTAACAAATCTATTTGTTTATTTAGAAAGTTCAAGAACTGGTTTTGTTTCAAATGAAAAAAAGAAAATTGCATAACTCTTTTTATGATATATCTTACATTAGTACATTATATTCATTAGTTACTAAATATGACCAAGCAAATGACGATAACATTATGAAGAAACACGGGAATATAACTGTTTCCCCCCCCCCCCCCCCCCCTGTAGACTTTTTGTGCTTTCACGATATATTAACTTTGAGAAACCGCTTCATTCTCTCTATTTTCTAAATATGTGAATGTGCATTTACTCATTTATTTCATTGAAATTCCTGAGCAGAAAAAAATAATAAGACAAATATATACCCCCTTCCAAGCCATAACCCTTGCTTAACATGAAGATGATATGAAAAATTATCAAAGATGATTGCTTAATGTTTTTTTCTAAATATGCAGTCAGTTTTTATTCTGAATTTTAAACATTATATACACTAAAACTAAATGACCATTTTGGCCACACCCTGCCCTAAGCACTATATGAGTGTTTTGACCCCGCCCTGAATTCAAATCCTTGTATTGGGAGACATGAAATGTGAAATTATGATAGACGGCTTTTGCTTTTTTTTATATGCAGTCAGTTTATGTTCAGTATCAGAAAAAGTAAAGAAAGCGATTTTTAAACATTGAATGCATTAACACTATATGACCATTATGAAAATGTACATATTGCAAAAGAGCCATAGGGAGATTTACCTTGATCTTGAAAGTTGAATGAGATACAACTGCCACTCAGATTTATAAGAACGTTTGCTCTGTTTGGAATGCAAATTAAGCAATTTGGAATATATTTATGATCATTTGTCATTCTAACAAATGTAAGGCTTAGTAAAATAGTTTGGAACGTACGTTAAATCTACTGTAAGCTTTATATAACCGATCAAATTTATAGCACTGTTGAGAACAATGACCAACTGACCTGTGCCAGAAACTGTCCTTCAAAAGTTCGATATTTCGCTTCTGAGGTTTGAAAAGATGTTGGGCCATTTTTGCTTTACTTCAGCGGGTGTCCTGCTGGGCCCTACTCCCCTCGGGCCCAACTTCTGTGCTACCTCACTCCATGCTTTAGTCTTTATATCGACGTTAGCGCATGACTAAATTTTCCCAGTATAATATGTTTATAATCATCAACAAGCAATGCTTATGCAATAAATTCGTCCGTTCCAGTTTTGCTCCCTTTTTGGCTCACAGTGGTGTCCATATGAGGCTTCCGGCAAATATTGCTACTTGCGCACGCATTGTGCCTTGTACTACTTTATTTACTATGGAATGACAGCTTCATGTAAACCTTTAATTGCATGTAGATTACTCAAAACGTTATTCCAATGCGATTGATTTGAGAGTAAACATTTATTTAGTTACAGTCATTTTAATGCAATACTATGAGATTTGTATGCTATGCTATGAGAAATTGAAATGAAGGGCCTAATGATATGGTATGCTATGCTATGCTAATATGAAATTTAATCAAAAACGCCTCCATACACATAAGAGTTCCACATATTTCGAAGTAAAATGATAAGAAGCCAAAATTTATTACCAATAAGCATTGTGAACATTTATTATTTCAAATAAAAACATTTAAAACCAATTTAAAAATCATGTTGAATGCTATGCTATTACGAATGAGATTCTGTGAGATTGTATGCTATGGTATGAGATTCCAATGCTATGGTATGAGATTTCAATGCTATGCTATGCTATGCTTTGTTGTATGTTGAAAAAGATATGCTTGAACTGACTGTACATGCGTAGAAATATTACTTGGAAACACCATTCGCCCACTAAAAGTTTATTCATGCCTCGCTAAATTTTAGAAATCAACAAAATGGTGCAATATAGCTTTTATATCATGTTTATTGCACTTACCATAAATAATGTTTTGCATTACATTAACAGATCTGACCAATGATACAATATTACATGCCAATAATTCCTTTAAAAGGAATACTTGTCTGTTTCCCTTTCACTTTGACACTGCCAAACGACTTTGTTTACACCCGTCTGCAGTGGTGCGTAACATAACAAAATTGACCTCCTTTCCAAAAGAGCGCTCTTTGTTACTATGACGCCGAACTTAATATCAATACTAAGTTAAGAACGATGCTGAGTATTTTTATGAATTTGTTCTTTTCCTTATGTAAGGAGTCTTTTCTGGTTTACGACTTGTCAAACGTAAATTTGTTTACATCATAAAATCAAGATAAAAATAAAATAAAAAATCATTTTTTTACTATCATACAACTTGACATAGAAATGGTAATCAAAGTATAGAATCTAAAACAGAATATGTTTTTGGCGGAACATTGGCATAAGAATAATTACATGTTTTTGCAATTCAGAATCGGATTTTTTCTCTTATTAAATGGTCAATACAGTACCGTTTCTGCGAATTTATATCTTTATATAATATCTTCATAATATGTAAAAATCAGGAATATTTTGATATTGGAAGCATAAAAGATAAAAACAAAATCTATAAACTTAAAGAAAAAATACAGGTAATGCGGGCTAAGCAATATTGATTTTAGTTTAAATATTTTTCCAATTTAGTAGTATTAGCTGATAGACATTCTGATATTACATCATTTCATTGAATTATAGAAATTTAATATCTTAAACAGATATCTAAATGACTGCAGATAACTATATTTATTTTTATCATCCTTTAAGTTTAGAAAAAAAGTAGTGAACTTGACCTGACCTTGATGCGAAATTAAGAGAATCAAATTTGATTAGACTGATTAAATCGTTTGGTTATATGATCGGTTGATCTGTGTCAAAATTTCATAAATTTCTTAGTACATGTATAAGAAGTAGGTCCCGTAAAGAGAGCACTCCTTCCTTAGCTAAAAATTTATTTAGCACTAAGTGCATTACGTGCAGTTTAAAAAAAAATCTTAAAATCTTTATGAATCCCGGCCCATATTTATATCTATACATGCACTACTGTATCAGCCGATGTTTGAAATGTAGGATATTACGCCGTGAATAATTTGAGAAAAAACCCCTTAAAGTCCCTCTTATTAAAGGTCTTGGCGGTCACTAAAGAAACAAAGTCCGGGTGTGGGCCTGTGCGGTAATCGTTTTTCTGCTTCATTAATTGTGGGGTCTAAACCCTTTTCCGAGACTCCTCTGGCTGTTACTCCTGCATGTTATTGTTTGACGTTTGTAAACATCAATTCATGATGGGGAGAGGGCCAAGGGTCGTAAATGTTTAATGCCCTCTTTAAATTATAAATATGTAGATTGTAAACTTTTGGTTAAAAGGATAATGGTCAATCATTTAAAACAAAGTCACAATTTTATCTATATAATGCTTACACTATGCATACATATTATTGTTACTAGCATACAATGCACCGAATTTTCAAGAATATTTCCTAAAAACAGAACACATTTATTAATTTGGTATTGCCAGGTGATGACTTACCTTGTATTTTTCAAAACGAAGATAAAACAAATCTTGAACGGACGAAACTTTAAACCAACATAAGATGTTATCAGAGTTAAAAATATATGTCCACCAGCTATATGGCCTTATCTGTTCCCCCACCCCCAAAATGTCTAAATCCACACTTTGCGCATTGAATTTCACAATTTAATAGAAAAATATAATCCGTAATAAAAATAGGTAATTTCCATTGACTTTGAAAATTCTAAATTTGTATGCAATATTATACTGAAGTCATATTGTCCCTACCCAAAGGCCTGAATTTCTGACCCAGGGAGCCACGGATTTCACAATTTTGGCAGAACGCTTCGTGGACATCATTGCCATTAATTCATTATATCCCCCTTGCTGTAGAAGTAGAAACGACCATTTTCTAATATTTAATTTTTAAAAAGTGTGCTGTATAGGGCAGGAAAGTCTCGCTCTGACGTCATTTCCGATTTACGCGCTGGAGATAAACAAAACCTCCACGTGGTTCAGCTGAGGTTAAAGCCTACGGTATGCTTTGTTTTGTTGCTGGTTGTAATCACCAGGGACTGAGGGAAGCCTGCAGTTTTTTCAGATTTCCCCAGACTCATCTTAAACATTGGGAAAAGCTGTGCAGGTTGGTAAAATGTTGATAGTAAACAGGTATTCGCATTTCGCTATATGTTGTAACTATTAACTACACCGTACTGCACTGTACACCTAGCCATGGGGTTGATGCTACTTTAATTTTACGGGGGTAAGTGGGGTTTAACATAAATTTATGTAAAATAGCATTACACAGTAAACTTGTCTTAAAGAAAAATAATACAGCTGATTTGGTAAAATTCCTTTGACATGTTTAAGGTACACATAAAACGCTTACAGCTCTAGCTCGAATTTTCTCTCATACAATCCATACACATATACATAGCACTTGCATAAAAACTTGACTTGTCATATTTTATCATTATATACAAATATTATGAAAATAATATTCTATCCTCGTTGGTATTTATATGCCACTTTTGTGAAATTTTTGTAATGTATTAATTTTGTAATGTTATAACTACTTTGTTGTATTCAGTTGATCAGGAGTTCACAATACACACAGTTTTATCAATAGATCATAGTTAAAAAAAAGCCATACATAAAATACATAAAGCTTATCATGTTTGTTAATCCCAAAGGCTGTTATTTACTTAGTTGTATGACAGTATCTATAACATTTGTGCAAGTAAACCTGATTAACAGATTTGATAAATAATGTAATCATTGATTTGAATTATATGCAATTGCATGTTAGTAAAATTGTACTGTTTGTTCAATTCTAATAACCATTTTATGCATAGGAGGAAAGACAGAAGAGTCAACTCTTCAGACAGAATTTGTAGCTGTCACTTTAAAGACGGCAGGAAGGAAAATGGTCCTACATTGTTTCCTTGGAACCAGGGCACTTATTTTGACTTTCCAAATCCAAATAAAATTTCACGGTAACTAATGTATTTATGTGAAATATGGAACATTTCCACAGTGCTCACTGTTCAGTATACTGCTAAATGTTTGAAGAGTTTAACAAAAACAGTTACTCTTTTGATATTCACAAATCAATGGCCCTTGGGGGTCATATGCATTAAAACAATATGATTATAACAAATAATGGATGAAATATATAAATATTTTACTGTTAATTAAGCATAGTAAGTTACAATGGGAGCTGGTACATTTGATATTACACATACCAAGTTGCCATACATATATGCAAGGGTGTACATTTATTTAAATGCTGTTTGTCAAAATGTGAAAATGTATTCTTCAATATTTTGTTTATTGTGTAATGTGCATTCAAAACTGATAGAAAAAATACTAAATGACAAAACTATTGTGTAGATTAGAAGATATTGTTTTTAAGAAATTGTTAACTGTTAAAGTTTAATCCTATTTTTATGTATTCTAGACAGTGCAGGCAAGCTGAGATTGGTGAATCTGCAGAACCCGAGACAAATGAAAGTATACTTACAGACACAGAGCCTGTGGTTGAAAATGAGGTTGCTGATGAGGAGCATAATTACATGCAGTCTTATTCATCCCTAGTATTAGAAATCAAGGTGATAAAAATCAAATGTATCAGAAGGAATTTTTTTCTTCATGTATCTAACAATATACATTTATATTAATTAATATTGATTGATGTTGGATTGGCACATGTACATCCATTCCAAATTCTTTAGAAGCAGATTGGATTTTAAATTCAGTACTAGCAAAATAATGAATGGTACATTGTATAACAAATTTTTTAAAAAAATGAAGCATGTAGTCATCATTTTATTCATCAATTATGGTTTGTATTGTAGGAACTGGAGAAGCAGATAGCATATTTGCAGACAGAAATAGCAACTCTACAGTCACAGAAGCACCCTTTAACAGTTGCAAATGTCATCGACAATGAGCAGAAGGTATTAGACATCAAATAAATTACATATTTTTAAAGACAATATTTAGATTACTTGATTTACTTTGGATGACCTATTGCAATTGGAATATGTCAATCATTGGTCAAGCCAAATTCAACCTTTATTTTTTATTTTGCTAAATTAAAACTGAATGTCTAATCCGAAGGAAATGACTGATTTGATAATAAAATTCTTGCGAATTTAAAATTTCTTTGATCATGTTTGTACCAAAATACATTATAGATTTTAAATCTACAGTTAAATTATCTCTCTACAAGAACATTTAACAGCTTCAATTATCAAGTTGACCTATTATAAATTTGTAGATGTTGATGTACACCTCATTGAAACCGCAGATGTTTAGGATCATCGACTCAACCTTACAGCGATTTCCTTTGGTATACGTGGATGGTTGGACTCCAAGTGCATTTTCAAGGACGGACCAACTTTTCATGACATTAATGAAACTTAAGCTGAACTGTCCCTTCCTTGACCTTGCAGAACGCTTTTGTACCAGCAAAGCAACCATTCATAATATCATCATTACCCATGTCTTTGCTCTGCATGAAGTTTTTTTTAAGGTATGATGGAAAATAACATTCCTTCACTTCTTAAGTGCAAGGCTTCAATGCCAGCAAGTTTTGGAGATTTTAACTGTTGTCGCCTTGTGATTGACGCCACTGAGGTTACACAGGATGTTCCCGGTCAGGACATGACAGCCCAGTCACAGACCTACAGTTCCTACAAAAATAGACATACTGTGAAGTCTGTTACTGGTGTTGCTCCTAATGGAGCCGTTGTGTACGTAAGCAAACTATATCCTGGCAGCACCTCAGATGTTGCTATAGTAAAGCATAGCAACATGCTTGCCAAGTTATCCCCAGGAGAAATGATTTTGGCAGACAAAGGGTTTACGATCCATTCTCTTCTCCCTCAGGGTATTCATCTGAACATCCCTCCCTTCCTTAAAGATAAAGGCCAGTACACCCCAGCAGAAGTCTAAGTCTGCAGGAAGATAGCGAGGTCAAGAATCCATGTTGAGAGAGTGAATGAGCGGATAAAAAACTTTGAAATTCTGTCACACATTCCTCAGCAATTCCGCCACATTAGTACTAAGATTTTTCAAGTATGTGCTATGCTTGTAAACTTTCAAAATCCCATGATTGCAGAAATTGCAAATAATTACAGTTTTGATCAGTGAATTTATATGTCATTAAATGTTTATAAATACCCCCATCAATCTTAATGGATTTTCTTTATTTAATAAGTCTGATTCAAACCATAATAGATTGGTTTTTTTTACATTTTTTGTCATCTAATTTTAAAATCTATTAAATTAAGAAATGTAACAGCAACATTTTTTTCTCTTTGTCATTTGTTGATTTAACTTTACAATACAAACCTTTGCTTTTTTATCTTCTAAGATAAATAACACTATCATTGAAAAAAAAACACACTGATTGGGTCAAAACAGGAGTACCAGGTCTGTTTATTTTAAGAAAAAGGTTGGCTGAACCGATACAAGCTTATTTATCAGTTTTAAGGTAGGAACCCAGACATTGTGACAGTCATTTTTGAATAACAGAGATCAAATGAGCAAAATAGAAGTTGGTAAGTTTCTCAATGTTCTGGCCCAACAAGCCGTTCTGGAGAACCCTAACAATGGCATTGTCTCGAGTTGTCCACACAACGAAATCACAGGCTGATTTGTTTAGGATGTATAGCTGCCCCTGTACTTGGTCGTAGTAGATATGATCTTCTTTAAGCTTGTACATCTGTCTGCCATCATGAACCTGGTACTCTAGCAATTCAAAAAATATATATCTTATTATCAAAATTTCAACATTTTTACATTGTTTTTTTTTTAAATGAAATCAAATGCAGGTAATATAAAAATACAAATACCTAAACAAAACTCTTTGATTGAGTTAATGGCTTCAGGGATTGTCATATTTCTAGCAGTGAAGGGGCACTTCACTTCCAAAATTTCAGGCCTCACTTGCATTGCCTCTAGCACATCAGTCATCTCTGCTGCTTGATGGTTATAGTTGTGGGTTGCTGCCCGCCGAATGAGGCCATCAGGACTTGCGCCTAAAACACCATTCTCATGCAACCATACACCTAAGTGTAAAAAAGTTAAACACAGTGCTTTATTTTATTGAAAGTACATGTATACCAACAGCTAGTGTATTTAGTGATTTATGCAGTACTTGTATAAAAATTACCTCAACATAATCATCATATGAAAATGATACTGGTGTAGTATATTAATTGTGTCTTCAACAACTGCATCTCCATAAGAGCAATACTTTGCTTTGGCAACTGACTCATTGCTAACTCCCCATACAATAGCATCTTTTGTAGATAGGTCATACGAGGCAAGAATTTGTTTAAACAATGAGGGTGGGAACCTGAAAGAATGATTCATTACATGTACAAAATTTACTAAAGTAAAAAGTCATATGTATTACATACACATCAATACACGGGATGATCAACATTAAACATTTGAGTGTGCTGAGAGAAAAAAATATTTAATACATAATTTTTAACCTGTTTCGTCCGATGGCAGCTAGCACTTTTCCAAAGTTGGATGCAGTCAAACGGTTTTTTCTAACCAATGCCCAGAGGTGGTTATTCCTCTGTCCTGTGGTCATCTGTGCAACCTAAAATTGATCATAATTTTATTAACTTTTCTACTTAATAAGATATTAATATACACATTATATATGTATTAATATTTTGATCAAATCAACTTCGAAACCTCACGTTATGTCATAAACAAAGTAAAATCAACCTGCTCTATTTTCTCTTTGGAGATTGCAAGATTTGTCTTCAGCCACTTTATCTTGTCTGTAGCTCCTGTGTAGCCTTCCCCAAGCAGCAAATCTTCAACAGTTGGAACATCCAGTGTTGGAGATGGAGGCTCTTTAGATACAATCCATAGCATAGCTAAAATGTGCAAAATCAAATAAATTATAATAATTAGATACAACATTACTACACTTTACTATGCTAGGAAAGATATTTCCAAAACATGCCAGATGTACATGTATGTTACTACAAGTAGTATGTTTTCATATATCTAATTTTGTTTCTATATAATTATGTATTAGTGCATGAACATCTGAAAAAGAGAAAGAAAACTAACTTCAGAACAAAGAAACTTTTAAGTAAAACATTTTTTTTCTTAAATAACAACAATAAGAAAATGCTAATATTTGAAAATGTACCCAAAGCTGCACTAAAAGCCAATATTTTCATGAGTTTTAAGCAGCACATAAAAATTCCTCGTAACACTAATGTCACAGTCTTGGAGCTGAAAATCCTGCACTGTGTGCGTCAGGCACATTCATTCAAATATTTTACCAACACAAACATTAATAAAATTTGAAGAAAATCACTCAAAATTAAAAAAAAAAAACCCTCAATTTTAAGCATAACTTTTAACCTGAAAATTGACCAAGAGCATTAAGCTTATTGCACAGGAAGGCTACATCTGTCTCATCTACAGGTCTTGTTGTTACCCTAACAGAATATGATTAGTTAGAATAATATATCTCCTGAACACAAAGTTTAATCTAGGATAAGATAAGAAAAAATTATTTTTATGACTAGTTATTATCTGAAATAAAGATATTATTTACGGCTGGACATTTGAGGATTTGAGGATACAATAACCAGATTTATCAATGGCTACATGTACTGTACACAGTATACATGTACATTGTACATGTATTATGATATACAACTGCATGTAATGCCATGTGAAACAAATTTTGTGAAAACTAATAATTCCTGCTAATTCATTTATTTTAAATTTAACATGACTTGATACATACCTGTAATTGGCTATATTTGGTGGGGGTGGAAATAGTTCTTCCATTGTAGTGGTCTGTTTTGATGGAGCTCGCTTTGGATGCTGAATCCAAGAAGCTCTCACATCTGTTTTGCTAACATTCTTATATCTAAGTAAAATACAATCAAGATTATTACATATATTATTCAACTGAAAAGATGAACTAGACAAGGTGTGCATATATATTTTCTTTAATTAAAAACACTATACCCATATAAAAGAATAGACGCCTTGTGATGGCACTTGTCTTGGCCGTTCACACAGTCACATATACCGTCAACAACTGTGTTATTTTCTCCCAGCGTGATCTACATTGATTAATTAAATACTTTCAGACAAAATCTTACTACAATATTACTACTGATTTTATTAGAGTGGGAATGATTCAGGAATAAAGTCGTGAACTTACATTGACATGGTAACTCCGATCTCTCATACTCGCCTGGACTCTTCCCTGGACGTGATTTAGTTCGGGGTCAAAACAAAACTTCAAAACATGATCTGCTTTGACCGCCAGCTCTGATTTTTGTTGAAGTTTTTTTGTGCCGGACACATAGTTCAGCCAATATAGAATCGAAAAAGCCATTTACAAAACCACATGTATTTGTTTATCTCCAACGACTGAATTCTCGTTAAATCTCGTGTATGACGCGTTTCCGCTTTCCTGCCCTATTGATACGTGTATAATGACCCAGCCCTTGCACCTGATCCCCTGACAAAGGGACCATGTACACACAATTTTGGTAGAACGCTTTTTTCTCATATTTTTCTAATTTTTTTTTTCAGTTTCCCTGCTTACCATAAACTTAAAGTCTTTGCTGCATGTCCAATGGTAGGGAATATATTTTGAAACTTGCATCATTTTTTACAGTTTTTACCTATGATTAATGGTCCTTCGGAGGTTAGGGTCATGGATTTCAAAATTCATATTATACAGTAATATTGTTAAATAATAACATTTATGTAAACTTTATGAGATTTTTTTAATGTAATTTATTAGTATGTATAGTGCCTTTTGGGGTTCAGCATCAGAGGTTACCCGCAATGCTTGTTGACCAATCAAATTTGTGGGTCAGTACGCGTTACAAGTTTCAGCGTCAATTTGGCGGACTTTAGTGTTCAGTGTAAACGAACAGAATTATTATTTGTTGGCATTTTTGTTTTATATGACGCCAAATTTTTATTTGTATTATTGTATTAAACTGTTATATCATATTCAGTATTAACAGGGGAGATTATAAGCTGAAGTGTAAAGATTTGTCTCGTAAATTTTATGCAAGTTGATGTAAAATAATCTCCCCTTATATTGGTTAATTTCTAGTCATTTAATACTATGACTAAATTCGCAATACATGTGTTGTCTCATCTTTTAAGCTTCTAGTCAGATCAGAAAGTATTAAATAAATTCATTTTTCTGCAGATTCTACACACCAAATATTGTAAAGATATCCCTTGCAGTTTCAGAGAAGAAGCCAAAATGCTCAAAAGTTAACGCATGATGATGAACAATAGCGGATATCGTGGTTAGGCCCAAAAACTGTTTCAATTCCGCTTTGCCAGAGTAACTGCATAGGAGAGTTGATTAAAATTAACTCCCAAAACTTAAAAGACCACAACTTAAGCCTGGTACAAGTTTACAAGTGATTGTCAAACACCTCATATTTGAAGTAAACTTGTCTCTAAGAGTAAGAATTTTTTTTTAAATCTGCAATCAGTTCGTATGAGTACATAAAACACATGTGCCAGCACCCTTACAAAACTGTATGATTATAATTTACAAAAGGACTAACAACAAAAATTAGCTGGTTGACTGATATATGATTGAGTCTGCCGCATCGTTCTTGCTGTTCCTTTGTATTTGTCTAGTAAAGTGAAGGTAGATAGTCTGTCTCGAAAATTAAATCATCTTCATGCAAGTACAGATGAAATATAAGTATACCAAATACTACTGACATACATTTGTTCATATCCAAGCATAACATTTCTCTTTGAGTTTTAGTTTTCTACTAGCATACATTGCTGGTAATTTTCTGCACTCTCAGTTTAAAGTATGCACCAATTCCACAACCGTTTTAAACAAGAGCTACACCGGTATTGTATGCATCTTTGATGAACGTCGTAGATACCTTCAGATACACATAATTAATACAGAAGACTGGCAACTGCATTCATTTGAAATTAAGACACCTTTTTAAAGAAGAAACCCACTATTTTAGGCTGAGAAATTTGTTTTTAGCGTTATGTTCCTTTATTCGTTGTTAAAACACATTAGTTGTTTTATAAAACAAACTTTTGGAGAGAGACACGGATCGGCTTTGAATTATCAGTAAATGCTCTGATTTATTATTTCTTTGATCTTGATCTTCGGCATCGACATTTTGAACACATACTGTCATTTTACATAAGGCGAACACTTATACCCTCTGCTGGAGGGGTACTAGTATATTCGGATCGCTTCATACGTTTGCCTTTCGTCCAAAGCCAATAGGTTAACTTTCACGATTCTTGGCAGAAAGCATTTTTTGAAGACAATTCAAGTTGTTGATTAGTCACTTTTTTCAAAGAGAGATAATTATAACTATCAAAAATCTATTAGCATTTTAAATAATTTTCTTTTTTAAAGTCATTAGGTCCGAATATTTTAATCTTGTTAAACTGGTTGGAAGCATCAAGTTCTGGTCATGTAGATATAAGTTCAAATCATTATTATTGAGGGTAGGTGTGTGCTAAACTTTTGGTAATTTTTTTTTCTTTGATTTTTTTTTTAAATACAAATTATCAAATATTATTAAATATTGAAAAATTTTCATACACCATTGGGGCAGATAAACGTAAAAAAAATGTGGAACCTCCTCAGATAGTATGAATATGTAATTTTGTTCAAATTATGATTATAATCCTCAGAGGCACAGATGAGCCACAATGGTGGGGGTGTAACAGTTTCAACATTAAATTTGAGATAATTTTTTTAAAGATATTCTATTCAAAAACTATTCGACCAGGAAGTGTGAGAGCATTCTCAGGAACTGAGCTTATTCAAATTACTTGGTAAGAGTGTGGACACGATAGGGGAATCTTAACATAGGAAAACATTAGTGCAATATCTTTAGTACGTTTATTTTTTTTTCAAAATCAATATGGCCAGAAAAGCTATTACTTTTGTGGAATCATCGTTAGGAAAAAGTGGGTTCAGGTTTGTTAAAAACATCAACTTTGGGAGTAGTAGGATCTGGCAAGCAGCTTACATATAATTTTTAAATAATGTTAACATAGAAATAAAAAAAAAATGAGATCCAACTAAATATGATATACTGTACTTAATTGAGAAGATAGTTTATGTGATACTAAAACGTTTATTTGATTGGAGTTATGACTATTGTTAATCAAATGACGGAAGTGGCTCCTGGTCATTTTTCTTTGTTTGAAAAACAATGCATCAATTCTGAAGGTGAAAATATAAATGTATATAAACTCATACTGATGTTTAAAAAATTAATATAAAGAATCTCCATTCCGACAATTGTTTATTCCAATAATTTTAATTTTCGTGTGAAAATAATCAATGTTGGCGTTCAACGTTTAGCGAATATAAACAAAGCTATATATAATACGATCATAACAGCTGACAAAATCACAAGACTAACAACAGCATAGTACATGCCAAGTAGTAACGATGGATTACCAAGTGCTTCTGTTTTCTTCCTTGTGCAAGGGTTTTGTTCTGCCAAAAGGGTAGTGGATGTATTATCTGTAAAAAAAAAAACGTATTTAGAAAACTCGCTCATCTGCTTGCATATTGGCTCCGAAAAATATTAGTTGGATAGTAATTGTATTATGGGTATAACATAACTTTAAATATTTTTCTTATACCAAACTTTGGAATATTTAGCAATTACTTTGGGTGTTGATTATTTAATAGTTGAAACTCGAATAGTTTTCGACGTTGGCATTAAAATACTCATATTTCGTTAAATCAAATAAAAATCCCAATCAAACAAATTAAAGTAATAAAAAGTAAAATCAGCAAAACTATTTATCTATGTCAGGCACATACTAATGCATCATCAAGTTGTTTAATATTTTAAAGTCATGCCAACAACTACGTGCAAACAATACGTACATAATACGTATATGTACATATTAATAAGGGTTTCAAGGTGATTCAAATCCTATTAAAATCATAATGCAACATCGAGTTGTTAAATATTTAAAAGTCATGCAAGCAACTATGATCGGTACATCTGTGCAAACAATACGTACATAATGCGTACATATTAATAAGGGTTTCAATGTGATTCAAATCATAGCGACAGCTGCGACATAAAAATGAAATAAGCTATTTTATGTACTTTAACAAAGTATCCGAAACACACACACACACACACACACATATGTCGGCATTCGGTTTGTGTGCTTTTGTCAAACCCAAAAAAATGATAAAAAAAATTATAAAAATAAATCACAGTATGAGTTACGTGATTACGTCGTCAATATGTCTTAACAATTACACATACCATATACATGTATTTTATCATTCATGCCAAAAAAAGATAAACTTACACAATACTTAAAAAAGAATACCTTCTGATGCAAACTTTGAACATCCTGCTATATGATTGCATTGATCTTTGGTACAGTTGCATTTAAGTCGACATTCCCGACCATAGTACAGTTCAGGACAAGTTGTTCTACAGTTTTCCCCTATATAACCATCATTGCAGGCTTATGAAAATGAAAATAATCGGTCATTATTAAGAAAATGTCCTAACGTCAAAAATTGAAAGAAAACTTTTAAGTACCTGAACAACTTCTAAGAGTCTCATTCCAAACATATCCCAAGCAACATTTTGTTTTTTCGTCATGTCTAAATTTAGAAATATTTGTTTATATAAATAAAGCTTTCAATAAATCAATGTCCGTTAAGGTGGACTTAATCATATATGATATGGAATACCATACAGAGATTTGATGGCGGCATTTGTTGAATTTATTTTAGTATTCACGATATAATACACCCTAATAAATGTCGAAGCCTTCTTATTACAGTAATATATAAAATTTACATATATAATGAATGCTAAAATAGTTTGGATAAGTAACCCCGAAAGACAAGATCATCATATTTTTATGTAGAAGTAACTCTTTTAAAAGTAAAACTTTAATTCTAGTACATTTTCTTGAATGTCTTAAGATATTTGAAGGCTTTTCGTGGGTACCTCTTTTACTAAATGTTGCAACATTGTCATATATTTTACAAGGCCCCGTTTTAGTGTGTGTGTGTGTGTGTGTTTGTGTGTGTCATTCCAACAGCCCATTTAAAATTGACACTTTACAAAAAATAGCCCAACAAACTTATATATACGTGTGCGTACGATGTCAATGGAAAGCTTAATTTGACTTTCCTGTACTGAAAATCGCCTGTTGTTCCGCGTTTTTTTAATGGAATTGCCTAGCTTTAAAAGATCACTTTTTGTTGATATTTAAAATCTGAATAACGGATAAATACGAACATGTATATCATCGCTTTATACTTTTGTGTTGAATTTGATTACTAAAGAATTACAATAATTGCATTGGTTGCTTTTTATCTATTAAACGATCCTAATTAGCTTTTTATCTATTAAACGATCCTAATTAGCATTACATTTACGTGGTCAATGATATATAAACTGCATGGTAAAGGAAGTATGTAGTCAACTTAACATACATGTACTGACAAAAATGCTGTAAAATTAAGATTAAGGTAATGAAGTACATTGTTTTGCAAATAAATGAGTGACAATCCTAAACCGTTTAGATGAAAAAAATGTGGTTTATTAAAATTATTTCTTAATTTAGGATTAAACTCACACATGTCGATTGCTATAATCAAGTATTCTTTTTAACGAAAGTATGAACATTTTATTTAAGTATTCATCAAGACAAACATACCCTTTACAAATCTGAATACAAGTTGATACACCACAATAAGAAAACAACAATGAACATAACAGAATCATCGTTTGCAGGGTTGCCCTTTCAATTATTTGGAAATATTATTAAATTATTTCCTTATTATTATATTTTACATATAGTACACTAACATGTTTATGACACGTTCACACCGGAAATGTCACTAAAGCTGTATATGTTGGAAAGACGTGATACGTTTCCTCGTTTTCATTTATTTTTTTGTTGAAAACACGAATGATTCGGGAATATTGACTTGTAAGGAAATTATTCAATAAATTATGTAAACATTTTTTTGTATTATATCTCATATATTTTTACATTGTTACTTGTTGTTAAGAATTGTAATTCCAATTCTAGTGGATTTTTTAAATTTATTGATGACATGTACAGCTGGCTTACAGATAAATGTATTTGAAGGGTTTTCGTGTGTGTCTCATATTAAACACGAAATGATAGTCCTGAGGAAGTTGCAACACTGTGATGTATATTTAACACGAACTCGTTTTTATTATGTGTGGCGAATCCGCAAAATATCATCTCAACTTTTTTTTCAAAAATTGATTATTCACAATGATTTGCCTACACAAATTTAATCAACATGAACCGAAAGCCTTTTTTTTTTACTTCCGTGTAAATATATCCGTCTGTTGTCTTTTGTTTTATTAAGAACTCTTCTAGTTTAGAATTTTTTAAATTATTTTTGAAATCTTCTTCAAAGAATTACTAACCAACTCTCGACATTTTTTCGCTAAATTCAACAACCTACGCTGAAACATACCAACTGCGTTGATTGCTTTAATTCTCCAAAATAAGCATAAAAGCATTACCTGTTCACTAATCTGTTAACTTCACGAAAAAGGAAGTACAGTATACGCTATATACAAACAACTAATAATATCCAAAATGCTGTAACATTTACCAAATGTAGCACACTATTAATACAATAGAACAAATGTTAAATAAACAAGACCAAAACCGTTGAGTCAAAAGAAATAAAGTATCTCCAAAATGTATTTTTTGTAAAGTTGTACTGAAGATTTATATAATTATTCATAAATGAAGATTGTGAGAAATCTAGCTATAAAAGACATATGTGCATAATGAGTTTATTGTTGTAAGAAACCGTAAATGTACCCTGTTATTATCGTTCAAATTTCCAAAAGCGGTTGTGCCTGTACCAATTATATTATACACAAATATTTACGTACATGTATGTACACACATTACATGAAATAAACGAATATTCACAATTTATTTTTATTTTTTCGATTAACGACGTTTTGCCATGATATTAAAGGCTTGTGACTGGTTTTAGACTAATGTTACTTTGAGGCACATAGCTTCAAATTGGATATACAAATTAAATATAGACAATTTCGATATTAACAATATTGATTAATCAACAATGACTACAATCATACTGATTTATAACAAATGATGTTTTTTGATAATAGGCCATCAAGTGTGTTCTTTGATTTATAACAATCCTGTGTATAATATAAACATAAAGAGAGCCAGAGAAAAGAGACTGATAATCGCCGTTAGCATGTTCCGGAAAAGAGGAGCGCCCCCATGATTCTGTGTTTTGATTCCTTGACAAGTGCGAGTATCATTATGGTGGATGAATTGAGTCGATCCTATTTTGTAATTGAATCAAGATCTATAAGATAATAACTGAACAATTTCAAATTATACATGTAATATTTACCAAAGGAATTCAATTTATTTAATTTGAATGAAATTTATTTTTAAAAAAACTGATGGGTTATGATACGAATTAAAGGAACACAATTTTCATTGATAATAATACACTTGATATATGTACACATGTAATAACTGGAAAATCGGGTAATGCTTTGCAGTTGATCACAAGTGGCTCCCAGTATATAGGTGAATATATTTTATGTAGAAACAAGGATGTTTATCATGTTTAGTTTAAAATACAAACTTAATCAAAACGAATCATGAATCAAACTTTATAAAGTTAAATTAAAAACACACATGTTTCTGTTAATTTTATTATTTATACATACCATTTTTCACCTCGACAGATGAATGAAAATGTGTGTGCTCTGTGGAAACGTTGTTGAATTATCAATCTAAAAATAATAGAGCAGTGTTTCATTTAGAGCTTGCTGTTTAAATACTGTTTTATGATTCTAGGTAAAATTATTAAAAATTTCAAAACGTCATTGACATACTCAATATACGTATTATGCATGTGACTTACCGGGACAACTGTCAGCAGGATCACAGTGATCCTCCGTGCAGGAACATTTTGACAAGCAGTTGCGTCCGTATTGCGGATACGGACATGGCATTTCACAATGTGGTCCAAATGTACCAGCACGGCATCCTGAATTTTAAGATTTATATTTAAAATAGGAAAGATGCATGACTTTTCGTGCATTTGTTTAAAACATCGTATGGAACTTAGACTTGAAAAGATATATAAAGAGTATATTACATTAAACTGACCTATGCATCTATTTTATTCCATGAATACCCAGGACAGCACTCAACAATTCCTTCCGTACTGATATAAAAAAAGAAAAGAAACAAGCGTTGGCATATCTGTTCATATATGTACACGCATGCGCATATTCAGTAACACTTATTTCAAAAATATATCACCTTCTGCAGACATTCGCATGTAAGGCATCAATACAAAAGAAAATCAACTGCGCTTTTTTCACTTCCAATGCAGACGACTTCATGGTTTCGTTCAAGACAAGATAAAAAAAAGTTAATTTCCTGCAACATATTTCAATAATTTATTTTCAAGTTTTTAATACGCAGTGTTCACTTCCTGTTCTACATAGATCGTCAAAGTTGATGTCAATGGTACGATTTCCTGAACATATTGAGTTGTATACCGGAATCAGCTGACAAGTGCCTATCTTATAAGACAAGCATATTTGGGGTGGGGGTAAATTATGCAAATTACAGGCGCCAGAGTCGATCAAAATCCCTCGATCTGAAAAAAGTTATATTTATAAACGCTCCTATCAATTACGGGTCGTTCTTTTGACGCTTGCATCAATTTCTTGCAGCAGGTTATATGAATCATATATACTAGTATGCCCTTATGTGTAGTTTATTGAAAAAAAAAACCCAATTGTTCCATCGATTTCAAAAGTAAGCTTTTGTTTACATGCATAAAGGAAACCAACATACCTTTTAAAACATTTGACTTTTTCTCTTCTTCTAAATCCCATATCATTTATCTATTTCATTCATATTCTACTTCTATCATGAACGTGACAATTCCTTTAACAAACTTCATCCTTACAATATTTTTCTCCAAAATCTGCATATATGCAAACATGGTAAAAATGTGATTGCTAATAAGAGGGGATGTGTATTAAGTTAAATAATAAAATCTGCGCCTAAAGCAATCAGGAATGTTTATAATTATTTGACAGAAAACTCATTTATATTTACAACACACATCTTTTGAAGAATTTAGTTTACAATGATTAAACTTTTCAAAAATTTTAAAAAGAAAAATTATAATATTTTGGCATTGAAATAATGAACTTTATTTAATTCTTTTACAGTATGTATTTTCTTAGATCAGCGTATTGGTTCGCAAACTCCATGGGACAAAAAGTTTTTTTTACTAGAAATAGTTAAAACCAATTATGAGACAATAAGAACACCCATAATTACTTTAACAAAACTATCATACTTGTCAAACCAATATGAAGAATGTTCATGATGTTTCGTTTTTTCCCAGTGCAAATGTGACTATCTGTGAAAATGGTAATAGTTGTTAGGTCACGTGAAAAAACCCCAAATATAATTATAATAAATATTACTGATCATTTCTCGCAATTAGTTTCAGCAGTTGCAATCTTACTTGATATTTTTAATGATGAAGATGTATCTGGTAAAACCAGGAGATTTTGTGGCGGTAACATGGCGGTAACATGCGTCTCTTCACCTGGTTTAAAATATTGATATATTTGTAAAACATTGATATTTTAAAACATATTTACTGAAACAATAACAGTTTATTTTAAGTAATCTAAGCGTGAAACCGGAGATGGGGAGGGTCGGTTGGTTGGTTTATACTCCTTTAACAATATGTCAATCATTTTTCGTTATGGTTTGACAAATTAATTTCAGAAATGTGCAACTTAATAATGATGCCGGTCATGCATATAAAGTTTAACTTAATCTACTTTTAATTAACAGGTATTCAACATTAACCTTAAATGTGACTCTTATTTACAATCGTACTAGCTCTGCACTCAAGTAGTCCAATGAAAAAAAGAAGTCTGGACCTTATTGTGCAGATCCCAATGTACCAATGCATTAAACATTATGATAGTAATTATCACTTATCCAGTTTGACTTCCGTTATATTTTTTCAACAGGATTTAAAGTACTGTAATTTACACAACTTTCCTATATACATGCATGATCGAAATAGTGCTACAGCGGTGCGTCAAACTACCCAAAAGAATCGAAGCGAACACACATTTAATGCAGAATGTGTTTTAAACTAGTTGGAATTGTCCATTAAAAAAATCTATCTCCGATATTTTCATACATATTTAGCATATTATACAAGAATTGCTATAAAATTTAGGGTGTCGCATTGGACACTTATTGCTTTTTCAGTATTGTTCTTATTTCTATTCTATACATCTACCAGAAATATTTTTATAATAGTGAAATGTTATGTCATAAACTAAATCTACTTATTAATAAAATATATTTGTATGTAGTAATTACTACTGAATTCAAATTTACTGATACTCAAAAAAATTGACTGACATTGGCTGAAATCTTTTGTACCTTGGCTGACATATTCTGTACATTGTCTGTACCTCATTGTACATTTTATTTACTTCCACTGTACCCCGCTGTACCCTTTTGTACAATTCTACTGAACAGCTCTGTACCCCACTACTGACTTACTGACTTCCACTGTATCCGACTGTACGCCACTGTGCAGAGCACTGATAACCACTGTACCCCAATGTGCGCTACTTAATCATTTTTAAAAGTAAAACCTTCAATATAATATTTTCTTTCATATTCATTTTAGGTTGTTTAATTTATTCAAGTGCTTTATTTATTAACTTCTATTGATATTGAATGTTACGATCACAAATTTGTTTTATATGATCGTGTTTATTATGCCAGTCAATGCATCATTATCATAGAAAAATAATTTCCCTAATCAGTAAGGTTACAAAATTCGTTTATCCTTATATTGACGATATTATAAGAAAAACTGTACAGCTACGTATATACATAATGTAACAATCTTCCTTCATTTCGATCGTTTTATGTCTTGCTGGTATTAACTATACAGTTTATCGCTTAATATGCCAGTGACTTGTTTTCTGTTTTTTTGGCCGATACACAGCCCACTAAATACCAGGAATGAATAACCTTTTTACAGTTTGATCTTTTAAACGATTGCTTGCCATTAACAATTATTAGACGTTATTAAGACAAAATTTATTAATTCACATGTAATTATACACATCCTAGTTAAAATGGTATTTGAACAAGCATGCGCTTAATGTTTTTCAGTCGAGAAACCTTTGGAAAAACCAATTTTATAGCTATAGAAATGTAATTTAGAATTTGTTTTAAATCACCACCCCCTCCAAAGTTGTAATGGGTATAAGGAGAGGTTTATAAGTCAGTATATACGAATTTGTCAGTAAACATTTTTGAAAAATATTCTTATTTAGAAATGCATTGATACAATTTTTTAAATCATTATTTAAAAGGATCCAGCTTTCTTAATTCTTGACAAAACAACAAATGGAACAAAACTTTCTTTAATATTTATATTTGAGTTCATAAAGCGGTTTTGATTAGATTTATCTGCTTTGCTTGCCAGTTGATAATTTTATGGTAAATGCTACTCAGGTGAGCAGTGCGGTCCCTTGGCTTTTATACTATTGATTTAAGAAAATTATAACTGCATGTACATGCATATAGGGAACAATACTTTTGAAGTTTTAATAGATAGAAAAGAAACACTCCGCCGTCACCAACTTTCCTTAACGGACATTTTTTTTCCTTTTTTTCCTTTTTAAAGAATTTGAGTTGACAATTGAATTGAGTTTTTTAATGTCAATGTTGTTGACGACAGGGCCAAGTGACTCTGATTGTTAAAATATGGAACTTGCCCATAAACAAAATAATACAGGAACATATACAAAATTGTTATGCTATCCATTAGGGGCTTATACTGGAACTCCTAAAGTAGACGTAAAACATCAGCCAATGGTTCGAATAATATCCTTGGGATAATAAAATCGTATAATGTATATAATTTTATACTTTAATGTATCATAAAAACAATTTATTTATTTCTTTAATAGCAGAAAAGCTTATGCATTGTTTGAATCGGAGATACATTGTATATACCAGATGTAGGTATTACATAGTGATGACATTTGATCAGTCATCGCTATTTGACTTAAATATGATCATTTGGTCAAAATATTTACTTTATGAGTTTACTAAACATGAAATATATCTATTTGCTTTTACTTAAGAAAACAGTTTAAATGATAAACACAATTTAAGCCCCAGCAATGGACGAACATCTGCTATGACTTGCAACATGTCAAGATATATCACTAAAATAACAAACATACTCTCTTAACTTAAATAGAAAGGAGGAAATATCCGTTTCCCAATAAAACAATAGCGGAAAACGTATGTTGATGATATTTAAAATCTAAGATGTTTCTTTTTTTACCACAATTATTGCTTTTATTTGCAAATATATAAAGATAAAATTAATGGAAAATACACCATTAATCATAAATGTAAATAAAACAATTTATTAGCTTTACAAAGTCTGTGACACATCTACATTTGGTTTCTTTCTGTGTTTGAGGTACAAGTATGTACTGAAAAAAGTTATAGATATGACAACCAGACAAACTATAACAGTCCACATAAGAGACGTGATTTTCATGTATTCCTCTGGCTTTAGCATTGGATTTTGACAGGCATCCCCTGCAAGATGAATATTTTTGAACTGTTTGTTTATTATGTCAATCAAGAAAAAAAGTTATTATTTTAAAATTACAGAACGACAATGAATTACGCAGTGCAAAATGTTTTAGTGAATGACCGACGTTATGTTGAAATTACAAAATGTATACACGTACTTTATTTAATACTGTGTTTTCATCAATATTTGTAAAATACAACTTTCATGGATTTCGGTTTTGAATTGATCCACGGAATGAGATGTCATTGAAATCTGAACTGCAATTTCTAATAAAATATGTATTGTTAAAATGTATTGTTAAAATTATCGGCTAAGTCTCCTTTAAACTGTGATCCTTTAAACTGTGATTTTAATTTTTCTTACACGAAAATGAATGCCCACCAAAATTAGTGAAACCATTATAGTATGTAAAAAGGAAGAAACATATTATTTCGAGACATTTACCTTGTGGTTTTATACATCCATGAACGTGGTTACAATACTGTTCATCAGCACAGCTGCACAGTGATGTACATTCCTGACCATAATACGGAGAAGGGCAAGGGACTCTACAGTTTTGTCCAATATAGCCCTTGCCACATGCTGTCCATTAAAAAGCAAATAAAAATGAGCACCGGCGTATGTGCATTTAAATAATTAACGAGCGCTCAGAGTACTAGTCTTTTTGATTTTAGACTTACGAATACATCTGTTCTCTATCTTGTTCCAATTATATCCAAGACAGCATTCCAGAACTCCGGATCTTAATGAAATTATTTTTCACCTTATATCTAATTGTTAAAATATTGTATAATATAGACAGCGAATACAACAAAAGTTATACACTGATTGTTAGATAAACATTTATTATTATGTACTTGGCATATAAAGTGCGTTCCTAATATTGTAAAATACACGTAAGATTTGCATGAAAATTAAAGTCACAATAATGCTACTTAGGTTTAATGAAATGGGCTTGTTTTAAGACTAAATTTTAAATATTATCAACAGACAGAGAAGCAGACAAATAACTAGATGACAATTAAACAATAGTATTACCTTTCACAAAGCTTTGCAATGGAAAGTCGAAGATAAAAAATTAACATAATCATGGTTACGACCATACTTTCTCCACACATTTTGAAAACTCATCTAATTTATTAGACCAAATTGCCATCACGAGTTATTATCAATCATTTTGCCTTTTAGAGTCTATTTCCTATCTGATGGACATATTACACGGAGTTTTTCCCCGTGTAAAAATCTCAATTGTCTCTTTCCGGTGGAGCAGATCATGGCAATTAGGTTCCTTAAGCACGTCATTATGTCTATCCCGCTTTGTTATTGAAACATTTTTTTTTTAATTTTAAGATTACAATTCATAACTTATAGAAAGGCTGTTAGTTAACAGTTACATTTTGTAAATCAGTTAAACCAACAGTTACTAGCAGTTATCGTGACTTTACAACTTGGGTATTTTTGGTGCTTTCAGAATTCATTCATCAAATGTTGTCAAAAACTAACCGGACATCTGTTCAGAAAATGGCAGGGCTTTATTTCGTTGTTTTGAAGCAATCGATTGAAGACATACCATTAAGTGCATTATCAACAATAAAAATAACATGAAAATGTAGAATAAAACAGGACGTACATGTACGTACACAAAAATAGCATATCCTAAAATCGTAATCTCACAGTAACTGCTAAATAGTTAAAGAGAATTTAAATAAAATATATTAAGAGTGGAAAAAAATTCTAGAGTGAATAGAAATTCTTATCAGTTGAAACTGTTCAAACAAGCGGATGGCGGGGAAAACAGATACAGGTGTATGACAACATGTCTGCTCTCGATTCAATTCTTGTTGAAAAAGTTCGCCTTATTCTTAACGGATATAATAATGTAATTGTTGGATCATTGGCTTACCGTCATTTTCTCTCCCCACTGATTAAAATATTCAAGTTATGTATGTAACTTTGACTTATATCATTGAAGTAAAACTTATGCATTTAATAAATAAAAATTAATAGTAATCAAACAATATTAGCCGCATCTCATGATGAAAAATAACTTTAAACATGTACTTATACAACTTTGAGGAGTCTAATGATGGTATTTGATACCGATTTTCTGAAACTAAAATCATTTGCGCTGTGTTACTATATTGGCCCCGACTTAGGGCCTGAACCCTTGACCAAGGTGCGATGTACTTAACAATTTTAGTAGTTTCATATACATAATGTCTAAGATTTGATACAATTCCTTTATATACCTAACCGTATTGACACCACTATAGTGCCTACCAAACTCGTGACCCAGGGCCCATGCATTTTACAAAGTCGGCAGGTGTTTCATCGATATGATAATCATGCAATTTTGTTCTCAAAAGTGCATGAGATGAGAGGAGACGATTATCTTAGAATGAATACATTTTCATTATATGGCTATATTTTCCCCGCTCTAGCAGTAGCGTCGAAATCCAATTGAAAGTGGAAGAAGGTGGGGGTAGACCTCTCAGAAATCTTGACAAGCAAAACAAAAAAGGTTTTTGTTATGGTTGTATCTAACTATGCAAAAAAAAAAACTTAGCCCCAATGCCACCCCATCTGGTTCCGGTGTCTATGCCTAAGACCTGACTGCATTACCAAGGGGCCATGGATTTCACATTTTGGATTACCATGTGCTTAGTTCTTCTGATGCATTTCGAATGGTAGAGAAGATTTGTTGTTAAACTTGCATAACTTTTTACAGTTTTTACTCAAAATCTGTAGCTCTTGGGAGGTGGGTTTCATGAATGTCACGTTTCATATATCATTTTCTCTACAGATGTTCTACACAATGTTTAAAAGATACCCCTAGCAATACCAGAGATGAAGCTGAAAATGTTCAAAGGTAAACGCACGACGACGGACGAAAACGGATCTCGGCAGACGGTAGCCGACACAGGAAGTGTTCCCATTGACTGTACAATTGAAAGCATTATGAATGACCATACAAAAGAATAAAAGGACCATGACTCTAGACTGGCACTAATATATGATTGTTACACACCTAAAATTTGAAGTACAGGTGAATCTCGATAACTCGAACTTCGGGGGACCATGATTAAACTTCGAGAGATCAAGAGTTCGAGAGATCGAAAGTTTAAAAAAATCCCGAAATTTTTGTTTCGGTCATTTTGGTTCTAAAATTATTAGTAGCCGGTATTTAATATTACTTTTCAGCATATTATGTTTTCTTAATCATTACGTTGGAATATTTTAAATAAAGAGCATTTATCGTAACATTCACAAGTTGTTGAAATTAATAGATTTCATACAAATTACTTATCTACCCCATTGAAGGTAGCAATAGGTAGTGTCACTTACGTAATCAACCAATTAACACGACCACGCTAGCCCCCCGAAGTTCACTCAACCGTCCAGGTAAGGTCCATGTGGAGCTATAGTTATACGCATGGTCGGCTGCGTGTGTACACAGCAATCACTTCGAGTTATCAAGAGTGAAAAACAATGAAATATGTATAACGGGACCCAGGTTTTCCTTCGAGAGATCAAGATCTTCGAGGGATCGGAGTTCGAGAGATCAGGAGTAAATTTGCTCAGTTATATAGAGAAAAAAAATTGGGACCGCGAGTTCATTTCGAGAGATCAAGAACTTCGAGAGATCGAAGTTCGAGCCATTGAGTGTCACCTGTATTTATTCCTTTTATAATCACAAAATTTTCTTAATGTTCTGCAACCACTTGATATAACTACAGTAATACCAATATTCTTACAAAACTATGAATTTCTTAACATGTTTATAAAATGACTAACTACAAACCTTAGCTTGTCCATTGAAATTTAATTGAATCTGTCGTATCGTTCTCGTTGTTCCCTTGTATTTGTATATGAAGGTGAGGGTTGATAGTCTCTCTTGAGGCTTTATATTCCTCCATGCAAGTGCTGATGGAATATACTGCAAATTCCTTATATTACGCGGGTACTTAATTCTGCGATTCCGATGTTTTGTATCAAACCGTGAGAATATGAAATCGCGATCAGCATTTTTTGTTATAATTTCCTATAGTTCAAAACTGTCTGAAAAATGAAAGCGAGATTTTAAAATCTGTGAGAGTTGCTACTCTCGATTTTACGCGGAAATAATTCCTCGCGTTTAATTAGGAATCTACAGTATGTATTCCAAATACATGTACTACTGATTAACATATCACTGCATATAACTTCTCACTATTTTGTAGTTTTCTGCTTGCTTACAAAAACATTACTAATACTGTTCCTTCACTCTCAGTTTAAAGTATGCGCCAAACCCATTTTCGTTTTATCACGGCCGAAACAGAGCACCACTCGGTAATGTATGTAGCTTCGATGGATGTCGTAGATACATGCACCTTCAGGTACATAGAATATTACGAAAGACTGGCACCTGCATGCATTTGTATTTTAAGACCCCTTTATTAAGTGGAAAACCCACAATTTAAGGCTGATTTCATTTGTTCATTTTAATCATTGTTTAAATATATATTTGTTGTTTCATAAAACTAACTTTTTAAACCATAGAAACGCAGATGTCATTTGGCTATCAAAATGTGCGAGTCTGACTTTGATTTTTAAATATTGTCATTTTATACACAAACCGTCATTTTATTACTGAAACGTTTAAAATCCCTGAGTTGATTAAAATGAAGTGGCCTTTTGACCTCTTGCTTAGTGTAAACTTGTATGCAACAATTCTGATATTAATTATATTTATTATTGAATAACAATTACAAAAATAAATATCTTGCTTTTTAAAAAATTATTTATTACAATGAATAATGATAATAACAAAGTGTGAACCGTCTCAAAAATCAACATAGCGAAAAGAAATTCAAAGTGGAGCAAATCCAGACCTCTAAAAAGATAGAGATTGGATCAGTTGCCCAGGAGGAGTTCATGATTGAATTGATAACTTGGATTATGATTGATCAATGTAAAAATGTCAACACATTTAACTTCAACGTTTAGCTAAATAAAACAAAGCTAAATATAACACGCCAACAAAGCCGCAACACTCACAAGACTAAAACTAGCATAGTACATGCTATGTATTAGTGACTAATAACCAATTTCTTTTGTTTGCTCTCCTGTGCAAAGGTTTAATTATGTGCAAATGGTGGAGGATATTTTACCTATCACTTTAGATGTTGATGATTTGATGGTTAAAACACGATTTATTTTCGATGGTGAAGTAACATTGTTCATCGTCCCTACATAAATAAGAATAACCCCATACAATATGAGTCTAATAGGAATAACAATATAAAACCCTCCAAAACCCTTTTTAGTTGATGAACAAGAAGTTGTGTAAAATTTAAGAGTCATGCAAACTAATTTTTCCCAGCTCTTAGATTAGGATTTTTACTACTTGTTTTATTATAATCTTAAATACTAAAACATTACAAACATTTATTCAATATAACACTGTATTCCAACCACACACAAAACAATATACTATTTGTGTTGTCATGCAAAGTTGTATATATGTACATGTAAAACTGATTGCAAAATAAAAATCGGATCGGGGTATAGGTTCAACGGTTATGTCATCAATATTTTTTACTATTACTATACTATATCTAATGTCACTAGTAAAAAAAATAATATCGTTACACTATTATTAAAAAATTATACCTTCTGATATTGCAGACTTTGAACATCCAGCTACATGATTGCATAGATCTTTGTTACAATTGCATTTAAGTCGACATTCCCGGCCATAGTACAGTTCAAGACACGTTTCAGTACAGTTTTCCCCAACATAACCATCATTGCAGGCTTAAAAAATAAAATTAACACTCATTATCAAGAAACATGGAAAATGTTCATTATGTCAAAAGTAAACAGAAAGCTTGTAAGTACCTAAGCATTCTCCAAGAGTCTCATTCCAAACATATCCCAGGCAACATTTTGTTGTTCCGCCATATCTAAATTTAGAATATTTGGTTATATTAAGGAGTATTTCATTAAATGAAAATCTGTTTTAATGTATCATATATGGTAATGAATGTTGTTCAGAGATTTGATGGAGTATTGGATTTGATTTTCTTATGGAATTTACGATATAATATCCCCAATAAATGTTGAAGCCTGCTGATTAAAATAATATTTAGATTTTAAATACATAAATAATGCTCAATATTTTAATTGGGATAATAATGTCTTAATATCTAATGTTTGAAAAAAAAAGTAATCCTAAAGCAAGATCACTATACTTTCACTAACAAGTAACAATGTTTTAATGTTAAATAAACATTTTAGTGAATTTTATCATTTCTTTGATGTGGAATGTTTTACAGATATATAAAGAGTTTTCGTGGGTTTCCCATATTGTCTACGAAAGAAAATTTCCACTGAAAATTGCAACATTGTATTCTATAGTTTTCAAGACCCCGTGTTTCGCATATGTGGCGAATTTACAAAATGTCATCCCAACAGCCCATTTTAGAATTGACAATTTATAAAAAAAAAATCATCCCGCACAAATTTCCTACAGTATAAATGAAGAGTAATTAATCTTCTGTGTACTTATAGCCATGCAATTGCCTAGTTTAAAGGCATCACTATTTGTTGATATTTGAAATCTTCATCAACGGATTAATACGGATATTAAGGTTATCTCGTTGTGATTTTGTGCTGTATTTGAAGACTTAAAAATACCAATTGTGTTGGTAGTTTTTATTCTCTTCAACGATTCTCATTAGCACTGCATCCATGTGGTCAGTAATATATGATAAAGAAAGTACATAATCAATTAAACATGTACTTACAAGAATGTTGAAAAATTAAGAAATAACGAATAAAGTACACCGTATTGCATTGCAAATAAATAACAAGCCCTAACCGTTGAGATGGAAAAATTATTGCGTCTTATTAATTAAAAATTGTATCTTATTTTACACTATCGGCCAGACCAAAACTAACAGAAATTAATTAAACTCAGACCAAACCCTGGGTTTACTCTCGGGTTTTACTCTGTATTTACTAGAGTGGACCCAGAGTAGACCCCAAGTAATCCCAAAGTAAACCCCAATCAAAAGTACACCCATGAGACAGATGCTACATGTGTATTTGGAATATACAAGGGATGGGAATGCCATACAGTAAGATAATTAGATACAAGACGGGTCTACTTCACATTACAATGTTGAATGAGGACATCAAAAGCAAACCGCGAGGAAACCCAAAGTGGACCCAAAGTTAACCCCAACTGGACTTAAATTTTCAAAAAGTAAACTCCGAAAGTTAACCCGGAGTTAAGTTGGGGTTTACTCTGGTGTTAGGTTGGGTCTGATCGGTACTGTACGGTTAAACTTACTCAGGTCGATTGTTGTTATTATATATCTTTACACATATGTATGAAATGTTATTAAAGTTAACATAAAAAAAAGCTTACCCTTTACATATCCTCGAACAAGATGAAACACCAAAATAAGAAAGCATTATTGAACATAACAGAATCATTGTTTGCAACAATTGACTATCAATTATACGGAACGAATATTTTCTTCTTTCCTTATTATAACATTTTAAATATAGTGCACTAACATGTACATGACACGTTCAAATTGGAAATACACAGGATAAGGATCTGCCATTCAGTCAACTAAAAGGTGACTGAAAGGTAACTGAAAGGTGGCTGAATGGCATAGCTATGCCATTCAGTCACCTTTCCAGACCATTCAGTTAACATTTAGTTGACTGAATGGCAGAGCTTCATCCTGTGATAACGAAGGCTATAAATGTCAGAAACACAAGATATTTTTTCTCGTGTTCACTTAATTTTAAGAAAACCAAAACTTTAAGAAATAATGACCTGTAGGAAAATTGAATCAATGAATTATGTAAATAATTATCGTATTATATCTCAAAAGTGGTACATTGTTTTACGTTAATTTTTACTTATTTTGGGGATTTTCAAAATTCCAAATCATTTATTGCTGATGCATGGCATACATTTGAAAGGTTTTCGTAGGCGCCCCATATATATTATCCAGAAATAACATTCCCCCCAAAAACTTGCAACACTGTATTGTATATTTTACTCCACGCCGTTTTTATTGAGTGTATAAACGTATGCACAAAATATCAGCTAAACAACCCTTTTTAAAAATTGATAATTTCCAACAATGAGCCTACTCAAAACATAATTGATCTACAACATAAATAAAAAGCTTTTTTTTTTACTTCCATGTAACTATTTACCTCATTTGTTCCGTAATTTGTGTTCTCTTTATATATATATATATATATATATATATATATATACTCTTTATATATATATATATATATATATATATATATATATATATATATATATATATATATATATATATATATAAAGAGTTTTTTTTTTGTTTTTTTTTCTGTGCAGAGAAAATTCTTTTTGTTGATTTTTGAAATCTTCCAAGGAATATTAATCAAATCTCGACAACTTTTGTAAGCTAAATTTGACAACCTACTCTTAAACATATGGGTATATTCCACAAATGCATTTTCCAGAGGCGGTAATGTTAATGTTAGGGTTCATAGCTGCACCCTAATTTTCGTTCACCAACAAGGGACCTCTTGAATGAAAGATCATCACATTGTCTCTTTCCTGTTAAAATTTCTTGGTGTAAAGTCAGATTCGTTTTCTGGCAAAATGCGTCTGTATTGAAAAACTCTGAAAATGAAAGTAAAAGTAGGGAATTTAACAGTTTTGGAAAGGGTGTACATCAAACAATTTCAATTCTTTTCTTTAAATGATAATTAAATTTTGATACTTACTTTTAAAATTGCAAATCTTCTTCTCTGACATGTGTCAAGCATTTTGATTTAAAATGACCTAATAAATGTATACACACTCTGCAAGTATAGGAACTATTTTGCTTAAAGGCACTACTTTGTCCTACCGATTCTAAAAAAAAGTTAGAGGGATATACCCATATCAATTGCGTTGGTTGCTTTTATTCTTCAAAATAAGCATGATAGCATTACATGATTGTTCACTATCTTTGAATTTCACGACAAAATACAGTATACACTGTATACAAACAACTTGAATTATTCAAAATGCTGTAAAAATCAGCGAAT
Organism: Magallana angulata; assembly: GCF_025612915.1. Taxonomy (NCBI): domain Eukaryota; kingdom Metazoa; phylum Mollusca; class Bivalvia; order Ostreida; family Ostreidae; genus Magallana; species Magallana angulata. The sequence continues at coordinate 35,363,065 of NC_069115.1, forward strand.
GTAGTACACTATGAGCATTACAGAGCAAATGTTAAAGTAACAAGCCCAAAAACGTCAAGTTTTAAGGAAAAAGGAATCATGTTTTGAGTATTATGAGATGATATTTTTGGTCGGGGGATGATCAAATCCAATAAAGCCCGGAAGGGCTTTATGCTAGATTCGATCACGCCCTGATCGAACTTATCACCTCATACTATTCAAAGAATGATTTATTATTACTTATATTTATATAATTTTAAGCCATCGTACGATTAAATATTTAAATATGAATAAGCAAACTTTGCTTGCGCCTCAATTTGGCGTCAATTGAGGTTTATATACATGTAGTACAAAAGTCACTGGAAAACGTAAAGATAAAAAAATCGCCTCTTTAAAAATATATTTTTTGTAATGTTAACTCAAGTCGATTGTCAAGTCGATCAACTTATATTGTCCAAAAGTATAAAATGTTATTAAAGTTGATATCAAGACAAATCCTTTCGTTGAACACATATTGTTCAAATACTAAGCTTACATGTGTCGTTGAAAATGGTTTGAAAACAATTTTATCATTTCAAATCGCAAGGAGTCGTACACATATACAGGCGATTCTACATATTAGGATATTTAAAAGATTTAACAATCATTTTTAAATAACTAACTGTATTTTCACAAATATGTTTATGCGATAAATTAGCGATAAATTAGCGATATTTATGGTTCTTGTGTGCATGTACATGTAGAGTTATTCCTATATTTATGATGTTCAGAAAAGCATGTGATACAGAAATTCACATAGAACATGTGTAAACAAAATTGGAAAAATCTTATTCACAATTTACAAATATATTTGATTAACGCCGCTTTCTTGAACAAAAAAGATATCCTTATACTAATTAATGTTCATTTGAGGCACAAAAATTGGACATTCAAATTAAATATAGACAATTTCGATCTTAACAATATTGATTCATCAACAATGACTACAATCATACTGAATTATAACAAATGATGTTTTTTGATAATGGGCCTTTAAGTGTGTTCTTTAATTTGTAACGAACTAATCCTGTGCATAATATAAACATGAAGACAGCCAGAGAAAAGAGACTGACAATTGCCGTTAGCATGTTTTGGAAAAGAGGAGCGCCCCAGTGCTTCTGTGTTTTGATTCCTTGACAAGTGTTAGTGTCATTAAGGTGGACGAACTGAGTCGATACATCTTTTGTAATTGAATCAAGATCTATAAGAAAATAAATGTACATTTTTAAATGATACATGTAGAATATACCCAAGGAATTCAATATTTAAAAGCGATCATATTTTGATTAATTTGAATGAAATTTCTTTTAAAAAATACAGTGATAGGTTATGATACGAATTAAAAAAAGGAATACAATTTTCACTGATTACTAAACACTTGATATATGTACACATGTAATAACTGGAAATGTTTTGCTGTTGATCACAAGTGCCTTCCTGTAGGTGAATATATTTTATGTAGAAACAAGGATGTTTATCATTTTTAGTTTAAAATATAAACTTAATCAAAACGAATCATGAATCAAACTTCATAATGTTAAATTTAAAAGACATATGTTTCTGTTAATTTTATTATTTACTACAAAAATTGCATACCATCTTTCATCTTCACAGATGGAATGAAAATGTGTGTGCTCTGTGGAAACGTTGTTGACTTATTAGTCAAATCTAAAAATAATAGAGCAGTATTTCATTTATAGTTTGCTGGTTTGATACTGTTTTATGATTCTGGGTAATATCATTAAAATTTCAAAAAGTCATTGACATACTCATTATACTAATCATACACGTGACTTACCGGGACAACCGTCAGCGGGATCACAATGATCATCCCTGCAGGAACATTTTGACGAGCAGTTGTGTCCGTATTGTGGGTACGGACATGACATATCACAACGTGGTCCAAATGTACCAGCTGCGCTACTTTCACTACCAATGCAGACGACTTCATAGTTTCGTTCAAGACAAGATAAAATAAGTTCAATCCCTGCAACATATTATCAAGTGAGTAACTTTCTATAATTTATTTCAATGTTGTTCATACGTCCTGTTCACTTCCTTTTCTACATAGATCGTCAAAGTAGATGTCAATGATACGATTTCCTGAACATATTGAGTTGTATACCGAAATCAGCTTACAACATATTTGGGGGAATAAATTATGTAAATTACTGACGCCAGACGATCAAAATTACTCGATCTGAAAAGTGTTTTATTAGTAAACAATCCAATCCATTACAAGTACATTTCAAGTTCCCCAAAGTTGTTGCATACTTCCCATTCCTTTCCAATTAATTGAATAAATTTCAATAACGCTTCAACGCATTAGAAGGAAACCAGCGCTTTATTTAAACGAATCGATTTGAAACCTTGAACAATTATATGATATATTACATAATTTGAAGTTACATTGTATAACGAAAAACAAAACATATTTCATTTTGTAAAAGTTTTCTAACCATTTGTTTTTTGTGGGTAAAATCGTTTTTTCCTGTTGTATACCAGAATGAAAGTTGAGCAAATAGGAAAATTGCTGAGCAGTAATAGCATACCATGTTAAGTAAAGTAACAGCAGAAATGTTTGAAGCAGAACTTGATCAGAGTAGTCAGGAACTTAAACACACATTAAAACTATATATGGAAAGCGAAGAAAGTGACAAGGAGTTAACTTCTTCTTCTCTGCAAAATTCCGAAATTTCGTAAAATCGTTTTTCTACTGTCGTTTAGTAGATCAAAGTTCTTTCTTTTCTACATGGTCTAACTAAACGTAAAACATTTCAAACATACTAATTATATGAGTGTGATTTCGACATTAATCGCAAGCAGATATGCATGTAATCGACTGTCGACTCAATGTGGCAAATTTGAATAAATTAAAAAAAGACAGCTTACACAAAGTGTCTTGTTCGAAATAAAAAAAACAAACTTAAAACAATGTATACAAGAGATGTTTTATAATGCTAGTGTCACATTTTATATTTGCACAAAATGTGTAACATCTAAGCCTTGGTTCGTAAAATCCATAAAAAATATCGGCTCGGAAGCGATTAATTGTAAAGTAAAATATTTGTATTTCAATAAAATTTAACCAAATTAATCGCTCCTAATTACAGTGTGCTCGTCAAACATATCAGCGGTTTGCTTAAAATTTGGAAACAGATGAAAGCTGGTTGTTGATTTTGCTCATTACCGGCCTCTAGATGGCGGTCGGTTAAAAAAAGTAGCTGTGCGTTTCTGTAGAGGCATTGATTACGAAAGTCTCGGTCAGTATCATAACGGAAATTCTATAGAAAATGATTAAAATACATGCGTTATATTCGTAGATAGCGTGTGTTTATGTTCATGGAAAAATGTGTTATTTAATCCAGTGATGAGCCTGTCGACGCCGGGTCTGAAGTATAGGTAAAATGCTACTACTGACCAAGGTGCGTCAGATCATTAGTATGCCCTTGATCGCATTTACTAGTTAGGAGGAAAATGTTGAAGCGCAGTGTCCGTGCGCATAAAATTGGGGTGCGGGAAACACACCTCTCCGATAGTCATCTGGAAGCTATCTTCCTGCCTCCTCTTTTTATACAGGTAAGATAAAATATAACGCTTGCGCACATTCTTAAAAGTAAGTTTAATAGATTTAAAGGGTTCAAATAAAACTTTATTTTCTGAGCTTTTTGTAATAAATATTAATGTTGATAAATGTCATTGTAATTAATATTGATATTCATTGTTAAAATGTCATATCAAATTGTTATTATATCTAAATGAAAGTGTAGTCATTCGGAAGCTGTCTTTATGCCTCCTTCTTTTATACAGACTGGGACACGGGCTACTCCCCATGTAGAGGAGACATTATGGAAACACTTTGGCTAGGGCACCCGCCAGGAGTGGGCATGGTGGAACAGAGATCTCGAGGATCTACATGTATATGGAATAGTACTGGTGTCGTTATGATATCGTCTTGACTTATTGCCCCGAGAAGCGTGTGGTAAAATTATGAACATTTTCTTCTAAAAATTAAATTAAAATAAAATGTTTGTGAAGATATTGTTAGATTGTATTTCTTTATATTAAAGCATTTTTAAAACCATGCAGAAATCACATAAAAGAGAAGATTTTCCCTTTTTTGCATCATGATTTCTTTTTGAGTACATGTAAGTATGTAACGTGTAACATGTTAATTATATATAAAAAAAATGTAATATACTATATAATTATGTCTAAAACTTACAAAATGAAGTATCTCGTTTTTCACCAAAAGTTGATTACAATTATAATTTTAATTTTCATGTAAAAATAATCAATGTACACATGTAAGCATATGTACGTTTAATCTTAACATTTAGAATATAAAAACAAAACGATGTACAATGCGAGAAGAAAAGCTGCAATAAACACAAGACAAACAATAACATAATACATGGCAAGTAGTGATGAGGAATTACCAAGTTGTTTAAATTTGTTTTCTGTGGAAACAGCGTTGGATGTATTATCTGTAAAATATAAAGAAAACTCGTTAATCTTCTTTCGTACTGATTCCTGAAATAATATACTTAAGATTATATTTGTATTATTCAGTTTAATTTATAGCTTTAAAGGTTTTGTTTTTTTCCTTCCTAAGACCAAAAACCTGTAGCAATATTTACCAATTACTTTAGATGTTGACGAGTTGATGGTTAAAACTCGAATCGTTTTCGATGGTGAAATAGGTAGACTCATCATGCCTAAAACATAAAAACTTCAAAACAAAAGGAATTTGACCAATAAAACAGTTACTGTAAAACCCACCAAAAATCCTTATCTGAGTTAAAATCATCGAGTTTTTTAATATTTAAGAGAATATTTAAGATGTACCAACAATTTAAATCGCTACAGCTGTTCAGTTAAGACAATATGTTTTTACCAATACAGAAATCAAATATTATTTGTACCAATATAAAAAGGTAAACACAATGAATAACAACTATACCTTCTGATGAAGACTTTGAACATCCAGCTATATGATTGCATTGATCTCGGGTACAATCGCATTTAAGTAGACATCCTTGACCATAGTACAGTTCAGGACACTTTGTACTACAGTGTTTTCCTATATAACCAGCATTGCAGGCTTATAAAACGGAGAATAAATTCTCATTATCTAAAACTTTAATTTGAAAAATGTTGATTACATCAAAGGTTGAAAAAACTTTTTAATACCTGAACATTTTCCAAGAGTCTCATTCCAAACATATCCCAGACAACACGTTGTTGTTTTGTCTTGTCTAAATATAAAAATATTAATTTTTACAACGGCTTTCTGTTAATGAATGGCAATTAAAGTGGGTTTTTATCATTAATAATTTGGATTGTTTCAGAGATATTGGTGAAAGCCTTTGATTGATGACATATATATATATACATATATATATATATATATATATATATATATATATATATATATATATATATATATATATATATATATATATATATATAAACGTGGAGACAACGTCATTTATACTTTGTATATGCATGCTCCCGCGCCGATTTCATTACATAGACTATCAAACACTCCTTTTAAATAATCAACAACCTTGAAAAAAGGCCAACATTTATTTAGATATATCTTTAAAATATATCATAAGCTAAATCCTCTCCTATGAAATTACATTTGTGCATGTATATGTTTACATGTACGTGTTTCATTAGATATGTTCTAATCTAGAGATGCCACTCATTGTTGTATAATATGAAATCTGCTCAAACTGAATAATATCAAAAAAGTATACAAATGTTATAATTCGTATCAAAACTTTCTTACCCTGAGCATACTTTAGAATATGCTGGAACAACGCAAAAAGAAAACAATACTGAGTATAACAGAATCATCGTGTGTAGCAAAAAAAATGGATTATTCTTTCTTTATCTTCATAATTTACATGTAGATATGATGTAATAACATGTAAATGTCATCCACAAACAGGAAATAATTTAAAAAAAAATATCTTCTATGCGTTTCCGTGTTTTTATTTATTTTTAAAACATACAATGGGTTAGCTCATCATGCCTTTTTAATGCACATGTTTTCCTTGATACAGAAGGACTGCTAAATGCTAGTTTTAAAGGTTTATTGCCTTAAGACAAATTTGTGCTATAAACCTTCACATTACACAAAAATAACAGTCATAATCATATATATATATTTTATATAATTAATTATCATAAACAGTGTCAAATTGAAAAAAAAAACTTTAGAATGACTACAATCAAACTGTAATACAGTAAGTGTTATTTGTTGATAAAGGACAACTAATTGTGTACTTTGTTTTGTAACGAACTAATACTACGTATATAATCAACATGAAGACTGCAAGAAAGAAGAGACTGACAATCGCGTCGCGCATGGTCTGCGAAAGCGGAGAGTCCACATGCTCCTTGGTTTCCTCCACTCGACAAGTGTCGTCAATATGGTTAGGGTTAGAAGAAGGTGCATCCTTTGTGATAGAATCAAGATCTTTAAGGAAATTATAGAGACATGTAGTTATATACTGTTAACAGGACATTGGATAAAAGTTCACATATAACTAACGAGGAAATTAGTGAAAAACATTACTTTTAATTACAAGTGTTTTCCATTAACAAGGTAGTATTTTTTAAAGAAATTTGGATGGTTTATTATGTTACAACATACAATTTAAATTGCCATTAAAGAATTCAATATCAAGATTTTTAAAAAAAATTAAAATTAAAAAGCAAGTAATTCGTTTGCTTATGTTATCGTTTTTGTTATGACCGACCAATATTTATTTGTATGCAATACATTGTACGACTGAATTGACAGGAGACTTGATAATTATGTAAAAAAATAATGTCACATTGTCACGGTTTTTTTGGTTTCATATGAATATAATTTTGATTGGATTGGAAAGTATTATTATAATTCTAAATCGAAATAGCAATAGCGCAATCAAAGCAATTTAGGAAGTTTATTTTGAAATGACAAAAAGGGGTAAATAAATGCTTACCATCATGTTTATTTACTGATGACATAAATGTGCTGGTCATCACTGAAGAAGTTGCCGATTTACTGGTCCAGTCTAAAGTAATCAAACAATATTTCATGCAAAATGTAGTCGTCACTGATTTTATACTATATAACCACTACATGTAAGATATGAAAACTGTTTTTAAAGTCATCAACGAACTTGTGTATTTAGTTTTACTTACCAGGACAACCTCCAGCGGGTTTACAGTCATCTTTGCCGCAGGAACATTCTAAATACAAAGAATTTGGATTTACGGGAAGAAATATGCGTGTACATTATAAGCCATGAAGAAGTAGTAAGTTTGCATTTGCAAATATATGTATTCCAATTTTTTTTTTAACTTACCTGTACATCTTTTCTCTATTCTATTCCAGTAATATCCGAGGCAACAATTAAGACTTCCATCATAACTGTTACATGCACATGTCAAAGAACAAAACATGTCGCTCAATTATATGATTTAGCATTTTTGTACATTATACATTCACATGTTCATATATATTATACATGTATAAGTAATATTACCATGTAGCTGTTTTTATTTTCAGTTATTATTGCCGTTTTCTGTTGGTAATGTCTAAATAAAATGTGCTTAATATTTAAAACATATAATATCTCACCTTGGGCAAACATTTGCATGTAAAGTACCAATACATAAGTAAAGGAAATAATTTACTCTGAGTACCAAAGCTGATGAATTCATAGTTTTATCTGTGAAAAAATTGAAACGAGTAATCCTACTGCAACAAATCAAGTTAACAACAACTTTTTATGAAGCATTTTCAAAATAAAAAAAAAGAACCTATCACTTCCTTTTCTAACTAAAAGGTCGTATTTAGATCTAGGACAACGTGATGTTAGAAAAAAATATATAGACTAGATATTTGACAAGGATGATAAATACATTTAAGTCGTATACATGTTTCATAGCATTTTTCAGATGTGTCTTTGATAGTCAACTTGGCAATCAAACATGTATGGGAATTCAAAGTTTATCTTTCTATAAACATTGCATCCTATTGAGGGTTAGCGAGGGTTAGAAATGGGAAATGTAGTGAAAAGGATTTTTTGTCCAAGTAAACCCCCTTTAAATATCTATATAGTAGGATTATATCTGTCTGTTCTGTTTTCTTCGTCTTTTAGATTCTTATCTCTGAAAATTTACCATGCACTAGATAGAAACAGGTAAATGCTTCAAGTGAAACATCATAGTTAAAACAGTGGAAAAATGAACAACGGCAACCCCAATTTCTCTTGCTAGAAGTATTTTTTTTACTGAACTTTATTTATTTTACAACAATTGATAAGCAAGTTCTACAAGTTATATCAATATCTCTCGTTGACACGGATTTTAGCGCGAGGGGTCATTGGTGTGGGAAGAAGCTAGAGTACCCGGAGAGAACCCACGTGTCCAAGCGGGCGACCGCCATACCTTATCAAATACTGCCACTTTCGATCACGGGGATCGAACTCGGGTCGCAGCGGTGACAAACAAGTGCATTGTCAATTGTCAATTGCATTGTCAATGTGCATTGCTATAATGTCAATGGAAAAACAAATAAAGAAACTTTCATTTACGATTAGTTTTATGCGGGATAGAGATGCATATAGTTAGAAGTCGTATGTCAGCTGCGACATTACTTGTTTAACCTTATTGATAAATATGCAACAAGTTGCACGGAATAATATTTTTTTGAACAACGCATCGCTTAGTCAGTCAGTTAGTCAGTCGGATGGTCAGTCAATTCTACTTTTTTGTAATTCTCCTTAAAGCAATACAGATACCGTCTTTAAACATCGAAGGTGATACGGATATTAATTAGGGTGAGACAGCAGGAAAGTCTGATTTCACAATTTTTCTGGAACTTTCTGATTTCAGTTCTATAATTGTTGGTATTAGTGGTTAACGGTTCGTCAGCGCAAATCCTCCTGGATTAAAACTCATTGTAGGTGAGCATAATTCTGATTCCGTTATTTTTTCTAATACCTTTTTGTCAATATTTTAAACTTGAACTTACAAGTTGAATGGTTACAAAAAATGATATATGTGAGATAATGCTCACTAGTAAAACATCTGCTCTGATGTGAATATAAAGAATAAATAAAGTGGACATTAAACAGGAAGTTGTCGTCCGATTAGAACACAATAAATCAAATGTATTACATGCTTGAATAAAGAGTGTTGAACAATTTCGAGCATCTGCAATAATAATTGTTGAAAAATCTTTAACGAAAATTTGTTTCAAAATTTAGAACATACATATAAATTATTTCTAGAGAAAAAATATTGAATATATCAGTCAAACGAATGCTAAAAATGTATATGTATACCTTGCATATATATATATATATATATATATATATATATATATATATATATATATATATATATATATATATATATATATACATATATATATATATATATATATTTATATATATATATATATATATATATATATATATATATATATATATGTTCAAAATAAACAAAGTGACTGTCCTTATTTAACGGGAAGTTGACGTTTAATAGTACAAAAATAGATCCCAACGTATGCCATGCTTAAACAAAGGGTATGTTTAAATTTGAAACACCCGTACTGAACAGTTGTTTAGAAATCTTTGATGAAATTAGATTGAAAATTATATAACGGGAAGTTGACGTTAAATAGTACTATATAAATACCAATGCTTATGACATGCTTTAACAAACAATGAGTTAAAATTCCAAGCAGCTGCAATGAATTGTTGCTGAGAAAATTGGGACAGAGAATTTGGAAGGGACAGACAGACAGAAGTACGAGCAAACAGACAGACAGGCATACAAGGGTTAAACAGTATACCCCTTCTCCTTGTGAGTAAGGGTACAATACACTTATGAAATAGTGTTTTTCCCCATGGTTCAAATACTATTTTAAGTGCATTGTAAGAGTACATATTTTCCGGAAATTCTTATTCCTTTTTTGACCTTGAAATTTTGTTATAAAATTAAAAAAATTCATATATTCTAGATCTAATATATAATTAAAAATGCCTTAACTAACAAGTTTTAGCTATAGAAAGCAATATATGATCCTAAGAGAAATGTTTTATCAGCAATTTGTTTTACAAACGCAAGCTCCTATAATATGATCGTTAAAACTAATAGAATGAAAACTTTAATATGAAAGTACTGCCTTTTAGAAATATATATTCGTTGTTTTGAGAAATGCAATCCAAAGTTTAATTGATTCTCTAAGCATTGGATTAAATAATACATACTAGGTTACATGTATAATAAAACTCGGATAATATACTTGATATTAATGAGTAACACCAACTAATCTAAATATGTGTTTTGTAGTTTCGTATATAAAGTAGTGTTGTAATAAATATATGAATAAACTATTGTTCTTGTCTTTTAAAAGGTATTTTTGTAATATTAAGATTAATTAAATAAAAGTCAGTGTGATAACTTAAAGCATAACATATTGTCAGACATTGTAGTACATAACACAATAATCATTTGTTTTCTTTATTCTAAAAATGACAAATGTCAGGTGGTGTACGTCCAGTCAATGAACATTGCAAGAAATACATATTTTTCTGTACTGTATAATATTCATTAAATTAAAGTTTCTTTTGATCACAAACATGCACACGATTACCAGTCTCAAAATAGTGTTGGTTTGTGACATACTGTGGAATTATTTAAATTCATGGGGACCAATTTTCGTCGATTGTGGGTTCTTAGTTATTCCTTGGGATTTTATTTCGTAGATGCGTCGGTTTGTAGTGTTGGTAAGAAAACTGAATAACAATGTCTTAATTTGTTTTCGTCGAGTATATAATTGTGGGGAAGGGCTGTCACAAATATTGAGCCACTGCGAAATCAAAAGATTCCAAAGTATATTTTAACAATACGCATTTGAATCAAAATATAGTAATGAATAAAATACAAATAGGAATATTCCACAAATGAAGCATTACAAATTATCTCCATATAACTGTAATCGTATTGAAATTTTAGTTTTTAAACGAACAGTGTATTTTCTTCTAAACATTTTACGACAATTGTGATGAATTTCCAAAAAAAAAAATAATAATTCAACAGAATAAATTCAATGTCATATCTAAAACTGTTTATTAAAATAAGCCTACATGTAGAACAGTTTATCATAAAATAATATTTTAAACGACAATTTCTATGTGTGTGCAATAAAAAAGCATGCTGCTTTTGCAGGAAACTTGCTATAGCAAAACAATGTGATGCTACATTCTAATTTTGTTATGATTGAATTTGATATTGGTCAGGTTCCTACTTTAATTTCCTAATTCATAGGTTAAGACTCTTTGACAGCAATTTGAAATAAAAGTATCTTAGGTCAATTGAAGAACGATTTCTTATTACTTTTTGTGCTGTCAGAAAAAAATGTTCGAATGTGAATATTCTTGAATAAATATAAATGTTTTTGCATCATTCGTCCAGTCAAAATTACCAAACATTATTGCATGTAGAAGTCAATAAATTGTACACTGTAAAACCGTCCAATTATCGATTTTCAAGAGAGTAAATAATGGAATCAACATACTTTTGTAACATGCTATCAACCTGGACAACTGTTAGCGGGATTGCAACGATCTTTATTGCAAGAACAATCGAACGTGCAACTATGCCCATAAATTGGTACCAAATTGTCATTACATAATGCGGACAAAAGGTTTCGCAAAATCGCGCAATTTTTGAACGAGATTTTTTGCGTATAATACAATCTGAGTCGTCTCTCTTTGCATAGAGATTATAAAAATTCAAGGCAAATGACAGTGACATTTAATTATTGGAGTTAATGCAACGTAAATAAACTATGTCATACCCAGGCTTAATGAAATGAATTGGTATAGTATTATAAAAGGTATTTTGTGATTCTTTAGAGCCAATAGAGTAAGGTTCCCTTTTTTTGAATTATAAGTTATAGCCTTTATATCAATGTTGGCCCGTATCTTGATTTCAAAAGTCTTTCTTTCCTTTTCTGCATTCTTTTCTTGATAAAATTTCGTAATTTGTAACACATTTTCTCCAACAAGTGTTTAAAACTTATCATAAACACAACACGATATATCAATGGATAATCAAACATTGCAGTTTTTTTAAGTTTCGTATTCCTTTATTTCTTATTAGCTTTTTATCTTTTATCGGTTTTAATGTTTTCATAATTAACACGTAAGTCTTAAGAATAACACACAAACAATGCCCTTTGTTTGACCAAATAAATGGTGCTACATGTATATTTTCAAGGTTATCTTGTGGGCCACACAACTTTAAACGCTAGCAATAATTGTACATCTATAAAATTTCTAAAATCAAACACATTTAAATACGGTTTTAAATAAAAAAATAAAAAGTGACAAATGGCTAGTAAGATATACCTTCTTTGCTTTGATTAAAAAAATTAGAAATAGTTCTGTTTTGCTGACAGTGTTGAACACCAATATGATAACACTTTGAAAAGTTATGCTCCGCAAACAAAGAATATTTAATTTCTTTGTTTCTAACAATTAAAATAAATTAGGCAGATATGATGCATGATGAATCTGTGTTTCGTTGGTGTTGAATTTCTTCAGTAGTTTTAGGCACTCATCTTAAGAGTTTAGTTATACATGAGAAAGAAATTCCTATTTTAAAGATTAGACCATATATAAAGACAGTTTTTCCTGGAAAAAACTTAAACGCAATATTTATAATGTGTGTTCTTTTGTAATGCAAGGTAGCTGTGAAATTAGAGACACGTATATTTACCTGCAGTTTTTAAATCGTATACCTGGAAAACACAAGATTTATCTGGGACTTTTCTTTCAAATAATACTTCCGCTTTTGACTTGTCGGAACAATCGGGAAAACCATTCGAAAGTAAGAGAAGTTCTCGTTTTCAAAGTTGGTGCTTTCTTATTAAGGATAATTTCTGAAAAGTTTCAAAATTGGTTGACCACACAGGACACAGTTATTCGGTATGTAAAAAGCGGGGTTTTTTTATACAATGTCCTCTTGTTATATGTTTTTTTTAAGATTTTTAGAATTCAGCTCAAAACGGGTAAAAATAAAACTGCTCTTGGATTTGTTATCAAAATAATCTAAAATCAAATTGATTTAATAAACATAATCAAATGAAACTTGTGCTGTTAAAAATATTGCTTTCAATTTTTTTTTTTATTTGAACTGTGGGAAGTTTTTAAGGTAAACAAAAATATTACCCGCAAAAGAACCCAATAAGTCTTTAATAAAGTAAGCGGTTGTATAAAAATGATACATTAATATGTATTGTGTACAAAAGAAGCATTAATCTGTACAATGTCTATGGCATATTAAAAGGGGGAACCTCATAAATCCTAATTGATTCCATGTTAAAACTCATTGTTTGTAAATAATTTAAACGCAAGTCATGGAAATCCAATAGAGTTTTAGTATAGTCAGAAAGAATTTCTGGGTTATTATCGTAAAAGTTTACCCGCTTTTGTATACAATATGTTGCTTTGAAATGCAAATATTAAAGCAAAATAAATATCCGCCGATTAGTTTCACAAAATTTTAATGAGCCAACAAGGCAATGCTTTTCTTTTTAGTCCTCTACTGGTGAAACCGGATAGGGATTATTGTCTTAAGGCGATATATTAGTCACTCTATTCTAACTCTGTTTTTATAGCCATGGTTTTTTTTCGTTATGGTTTAGTTAATTGATTTAAAACTTGCTGTGTAACTTCACACTGATGATCTGCAGTTTGACTATGTAGTTTGACTCCCGTTTAATGATTGTGCATTTTGTCATAAGGTGTTACTTTTTTAAATGTCACTCGTATTATTGCGATCAGTCAGTGTTCCAATTGTAGTCGTATAAGACGGTAAAAACCCGTGTACATTATTCTCTTTTAATACATTTTATCAGCTGAACTTTTTAAAAATAGTCTTTACTTCTGAAACCGAGTGGTGTAAGAATTCCTCGAAATCTAGATAAATATAGGACTATTCCATGAATAACACTGGGGTAACCTAGATACAAATTTCACCGACTCTTTCTCCCGACCTACCTGTATTTAGCATTTGAAATTACCTGTGCTCATAGGGGAGCATGCTTACATTTTGTCTATATCAGATATCAGGTATTTTTATACAGAAACAAAGTGCAAAACGTTTAAAGCATTTTAACAGTTTTGCTTTTAATAGTAAATACCCCGATTATCAAAACATTATCTACACGTGCAATGCATTTCACAATTTCATTTGAAACTAACCATGCCAATTGTTCGCATGCTTTTTTGTCTAGTAGTGGGAAAAACATTGTTCTACAATTCTAACAAATGAACTATATGTTTTGACCACTTGGTATTTTTATTTTTACAATTCAGTGAGACCCCCCCCCCCCCCCATCTTACTTCTCATAAATATTTGTTCAAAGGTCACTTGAAACTCCCCGGTTTTTTTTTCAATCACAGTTGCAGTTTGACATTTTTTTCAAGTACATTATAACCTCTTTTTATCAGGAATACAAGTGAAAAGCTGTCAATGCAAACCGGGTTTTCTTTTATGTGGACTGTATCCATAATCCATGTCAACCTATATCCAGTGAAATGGAGTACCCTATATGAAATATTTTGTCAAAAAAGACTAAGTTCAAAAGCTGTTATTTTTTCATAAATAATCAGAAATCAAAATCCTAGCAATATGCACACCTCTAATATATGTATAATTAATCTGCATAAGAACAACTTCCTATCTTGAAAATTGTAGGAGGAGTTTTCTGTACAGTGAGGGTACCCTATATGCAATATTTTGCCAAACAATGACTAAATTCAAAAGCTGGTATTTTTTTCATAAATTATCGGAAATCAAAATCCTAATAATATGCACACCTCAGATATAGGTACAATTAATCTGCAAAAGAACAAGTTTCTCTCTTAAAAACTGTAGGAGGAGTTATCTGTACAATGAAAGTTCCCTTTTGTCAGCCGTCCGCCCGCCATTTTCACCATCTTAATAACCGGATTTTTTCGTTGGAAAATCCAGTTAAAATCGCTCACTGTATCGTTCATCTTTTGCTGCATATCAAGTGTCGTTTTCTTTGGAAACAATTTAAATAAATAATGCATCACGTGATTACAAAAGATTCCTTGCTTAGTTTTTAGCCATTAATGCCAATATTGAGGGATACTATTAACATAGACTTCTTTCCTATATATGATCACTACGTGATACATGTACTGTAAACATCAATTTATACGAAACAGAAATCAACAAATATTAAGCCCGGTTTTTGGGAGTTCATTTTAATCAACTCTCCTATGCAGTTACTCTGGCAAACCGAAAGTGAAACAGTGTTTGGACCCAAGCACAAATCATCACCACTGACAAGTTTTTGAAAATAATAGAAAAAAAATTGATGTAATGTATGCTGAAGCATTGTTTTTTAAGGTTTTAAGGAAACTTACCTATAAACACTTTGAAAATAGTCAAATTTTATATACTACGAACAATTTAGATATTTTTGTAGTCATGTATTCTTACGCCAGAGTTAATATAGTATCGTTGAAAAGATACTCGGAGACAGCCGAGCTTCTAGTTAAACGAGACTAGAGTTCGATATCAATAGTGCTTGGATCTATACACAACATGATTCATATGGGGTTTCTCGATATTCTTGTCGGAAAAGTCTAAAAATTCATATTATAAAAAAGTGCATAATTCAAATACAAACTAGAAACTAATTGCCATGCATTATAAATTGATTTTAAAATAAATGACAATCGATAAAATCAACTCCCATCAGTACTTCAGTACTTTGATTTGGTTTTGTTTTGGGTTTTTTTTTCTTGTTTTTTTTTTTTAAGTTACATATTAATCTCAGCACAGCACATATTTTTTACACTTTTCCTTAAAGAAATAAACACAATAAAAACGGTAATACAAAATCAATACATTCTATTTTTTTCAGCTATTTTTGATTGGTTTATTTTTAATTGCAGTGAAATGGTTCTATCATCAGAGAGTTGGGTAGACGAATTAAACAGTAGATGGACACCCGTTCTTTTTCTTGTCTTGGGTATTTTTACCATGATAGGACAGATCTATATTGGTCCAGTTGCATGCAATTTCCCAGGACATTTTTCAGAATCGGATGTCAAGTATGGCAATTTTAGATGTTTTACTGCAACCTATCTTGGCGAAAGCTCATTTAAAGCTTTATCCACAATTCCGACGGTTTCTAGCGACTTTGAGGAACACAAAACTTACATACGAACCCTGTATCAATACGTTCCTTTAATTCTGATATTACAAGCAATGTTCTTACGTATTCCGTATTTCCTGTGGAGATTTGGAGAGAAAAAACTAGGCATACATTTTGATGTGACGTCCGGAAAATATGGTGACAATGGTAAATTGGTCGGAATAAGACTTGCAGTCCACTTGAAACAGTGGATCGAGACCAGGAGCGTAAACATTTTATCCATTGGGTCGTTTACAATTTTCCATTGCTTTATTAAACTTCTTTATTTAGCGAGTGTCGCAACTCATTTTGGACTATTAGATCATTTCCTTAAAAAAGAAAATCATATCAGTTTTGGATTACAAGTGCTTGAAAACATCCGAGAGAGTGATGCATATTTTTTCCAAAATTCACCTGCATTCCCAAGAGAAATAATATGTACCTATGCCAAAGTGTCTGTACAAAGTATTCAAAAACAAAACGTACAGTGCATACTCCCTTTTAATCCGTATCTGGAGCAGATTATGGTTATTATCTGGTGGTGGATGACCTTCCTTATTGCTTTAACTATATTCGATGTCTTCTGCTACTTTTTTGGAGCTCTTCGACCGAATTCCAGGAGTTGGTAAGCATTTCCGATACCGATGTGTTTGTGAACAGAAGTGTAAAGTAAATTATATTATACTTAAGTTAGGAATACAAATCAAATACAAAACGGAGCATTCCCTCGCGACATGACTTGTTGTAGGGGGAAATGCATTATTTAGGAAAATACATGTAATAAAAATAATATGACAAGTATTTCTTAAATCCACTTTAAATTCATAATGTCTGTTTTATCCCATTCCCCAAGCTTTGTGGTGTATGAATTGGGGGAGGGGGTTACATTAATGTGGTTCCACAATTTTCCTATTTCTAGCAGAAACTGAACACATATGCTTAAAAGTTTAAAAATTTAGATTCTTTTAGTGACATTCATTTTTATATAAGCATACATAAACGATATGTATACATTATGAAACGTAGCTGAAGATCTAGTGATCTGTAATCTGCTCTGATGGACAATTCTAGTTGTTTGTCGTATGTCAACCCATAATAGTAGATATACAGCTATTATTAATATGAAACAATTCTCGATTGATAAATGTGCGATATCTGTCAAAGTATCTTCTGAATTTTGGACTAGTTCTATTGTAAGTAATACGGGAAATTTTTCCCGAAAGTCGATCGCTTGTTTCGATGTAAATCGGATGACTTTAATCTCTTTCCCGCTTCAACTTTAAACTATGGGCAATCTTGTAACCCTCTAATACCACAAAACGTTTGGTGTTTTTTTTTTACCTTTACTAGATGTAATCCCAAAAATTGTCAAGTTGTTGATTTGAACTGCATACGGTAGCGATTTACTTCAAGTCGTACATAAATTTACCGAAAACGTCTATTGTCAAGTCGAATTTCAACTTCCTGTTTTAAATTCGTTTTTGAACGATAACATAGAAATATTGAATCAATTGACTTGGAAATCGATAGGGTTTTTCCTTTTACCATGCCGAAGAAGTGTACAAAGTGATGAATTTTTATGAGAGTGTTTTCTTGGAATTTCGCTAAAGAGCTGACAATGGACACAGATACATACACACATACATACATACACACATACATACACACACAAGCACAGCGGCGATGCTATATCCACCTTGCACAAGTTACGCGAGGGCATAACAAAGTTTAACCATAACCTGACATCAGTATAGGTAAATTACACACACACAAAAAACAGGCACACGTATGAAACATCGATCCTACAATGGCTACATGTATTTTTTTTGGAAGACACTGTTTGGGCATTTTAAAACTTCTGCAGTATTTTTAAAATACATGATACAACCTGATAAGGTATAACAATCATCTCTGTGCATATAATAACTAGGATGAAAATTATAAAAAAATATCTTTTATATTTTAGAAATAATTAAAATTAGAAATATTGCACAACATTCAAAGATATTTCATCGAAAATCAATTATCATGGAAGGTTTAAGGTCCATCATTGTGAATTGATTTTAAATTTTTATCATCTGATGAAAAACTGAAAGGCCAAATGTCATCATTTCTTGCTTGAAGTTTATCTGGGATTTGAAAAATCAAAATTAAGAAATTGTTTACCTTACCAATTTTTGAACCGCAAAAACGGGGCCAAATACATGGATTTTACATTATTTCAACTTCCAAGGAAGACGGTAAAAAATCATAATTTGAGTGTTTACTAAGATGTTACTCCGAGAGACTAGATGGGTGCGCAAATGCGCTAAATATTTTTAAATGACACATAAAAAAATTCCAAAAAGAATTAATATCTTTTGAATATGAATTTTTCATAAGGTTAAAGTTAATACCTGAATAATTGATGTCATATCAAATAATTTTTTACGAGTACAATGTTACACAAACAACTCATCCATTTAAAAAAAAATCGAAGTTAATGTATATCTCCATATTAGTACATAATGTTGCAACCACTATTGAAATAAAACTACTTTTGAAATAAATTATTTCAAAAGTGGTTGGTAATGCATTTCATTAGATAAATCACTTTGCAGTCACTATTGAAATAAAACACTATTGAAATAAATTATTTCAATACTGGTTGGGAATGTATTTTATTTGAAGAATCACTTTACAACCACTATTGAATTACAACCACTACGGAAATAAAATATTTCAATAGTGTTTCGGGATGTATTCCATTTTGAAAATCAATTTACAGACACTGTTGAAGTACAAGTACTATTAGAATTATTTTTTCCAATAATAGCTTAGAATGAGTTCTTTATTAATATCACTATAATGTTCTATAATGATGTACATGTATATTATTTGCACAATATTGAACATTTTGTAAAGTGCCAGAACTTCTATTCAAGCCCCCTGTATATTGAAAAATTATTTGTTGATAAATATTATTATAAATATCACTATTAATATAAACTATTTCAATAGTGGTTGAGGGTGTAACTCACTACGACCACTATTGACATATATTATTTCAATAGTGGTTATGGATGCTATTCATTTCAATTACTATTGAAATAATTTATTTCAATAGTGGTGGGGGATTCCTTTCATTTCAATCACTATTGAAATAAAGTATTTCAATAGTGGTTGATGATCCATTTTAATTTTATGTCTATTATTATGTCTGCTTGTAACACTTCCTTTCTGATAGTGTAGTTTCTTAAGAGAAGAAGTATGTCATATGAGATGATGAAGTCCTTTTTTTATTATGACGTTCTTTGATTTACCTCTTTATGGTCATGTTTCCCATACCACCTGTCATCTGGAACAGAAAGTGTTATGCACAGTCGGAATAATATGCATTAAAATAACATCCTACCACTATTGAAATATGTTATTTCAATAATGGTTGTAATGAACCGCACCCCTAACCACAATTGAAATAAATTATTTCAATACTGGTTATAATGAAATGCATACCTAACCACTATTGAAATAATTTATCTCAATTGTGGTTATGATAAAACGCATACACTGTATCCAACCGCTATTAAAATAATTTATTTCATTCAATATTGGTCTTAATAAAGTACATCTTCAAGCATTATTAATATCATTTATCTTAATAGTTATATTCTTTATGACATAAATCTACATTGATATATAAGCTATAAATTACTTTTTTAAAATCCAGGGGTTTTGAATAGATGTTCTTGCAATTTACAACGTTGTCTTCTAGTACAAATAATTTACAATTTCCATAAACCATGATATATCTATAGAAAGAGAAAGGTAAAGAAAAAATATGAAAACAATTCTATATGTTAATCTGCGAGGATTGGTTATTTCTTCACAACAGTGAAATCCTAAAACTAAGTACATTTATGTCATAGTCTTGATTACTATTACCGTAAACTATGCAAGTCTTTAGTACCTTAATTGTGTATTTGAATTGTTTGTTAGATAAAAACAAATGTGTATGCATGTTTATCTGTAAGAATTGGTTATTTACTTCTACGCAGCAGTGAAAATTGTAACATAATCATGTATTTGATATTATTCGTTAGATTTCTTGCATTTCAAAATAGTTTGCAAATATGATATACAACTTCGTTCTTTCCAAATGTGTTACAATGGTGATAATATAGTTATATTCATAAAGTAATTCATCCCCAACTACGATTAAAAGAAATTAATAGCAGTTGAACTTCAATGGTATCTGTAAAGTAATTATTATCATGAAATACATCTCCAACCTCTATTAAAATCATTACTTCAATAGTGGTTGTATTTCAATAGTGGTTTCAAAGTGATTTTTCTAATGAAATACGTACCCAACCACTATTGAAATAATTTATTTCAATAGTGGTTTTATTTCAATAGCGGTTGCAAGGTGATTTTTCTGATGAAATACATTCCCAACCACTATTGAAATAATTTATTTCAATAGTGGTTGTATTTCAATAGTGGTTGCAACACATAACCATTGTCACTAGTCATGGGTATTAATGCTGTCATGTGTACGTTTCTGTGGTGATGAATTTAGTTATGGAGGTTGTTGCAGAGTTCCTTCATTTTTTACAGCATTTTTGTTCTGTTCGGCCTACTGACCAAAGTATTTAATTTTGAATCCGTAACCCAGTAAATGAAAAAAAAAACTTGCGTAAATTGTAAAATTCATGAACCCTGGATCAAAGATGGCATGCACTGTTTACATGTAAAATTCCAGGTATTATCGAATACTTGTACATAATCTTAAACAATTATTGAATTTTTGTTTTTTTGTGCTAATAAAAAAAATCCTGGCAACAAATGTAAGTTGAGCAAAAAGGTAATATTAAATGTACCATAACTCAAACACATTGTCTGATATGCTTTTTAAGAAATGCTTGATACAATTAGGTTGATAAGCAGGACACTATAAATTAAAATAAGATATTTTAAATATTAAGAAAATGATTTGAGTGCAGATGTCAAAGTATAACTCGAACACGTTCAATATTAGCGGACATATTGTGCTTTTAAGGAAATTTCTAACTTCTCAGTGAGTACCCTATTTATGTACATGTTCATAGAGTGAGGGAACGATTTTTTTCTTTTTAATAGGTTTGTTAAATCCAATTTGTTAAGGACTGACCTGGTATTAAATGAGAGACAAAACAGCAAATTTGTAAACTGGTTAGGCGGAGACGTCATTCAATTTCTCCAAAACATCCAAGACCAAGAAAATGGATGTGTCGTCATGGAAACCATCACAGAATTGTGGAGGATTAAAGACAATAGTGGGTATTCCACACCTGGCCCTTCAAATGAAGAAATCCATGGCATGGTAACATCATTCTAATCGTATGTTAGAGCGCACATCAATGGACAAACAGAAAGGACAGACGTTTGAAGTCACCATAATGCAATTAATCAGATAATTTCATCGATATTTCCCTGTAGCATAACATGTAACGAATTAGCAATACGATATATCTGATATTGTACTGTGACGTTATTGGTGTTCTCACCTTTCTTTGCAGAGCTGTGTTCTTTTTTTATAACATTTGTAAATATTTATCGAAAACCTATCTAAAAGGGATGAAGTTTAAAGGGAATATACGCTATTTTAAACATGTAGGTTAATCTTTTAATTACTTAGCAATTATATGTTTAATGACTGTATAATATATACTGTAGCCCCCTCATATGTATAAGCAATGCTATTTAGTATACAATAAACGGCATCATTGTAAAAGAGAGCTGTTCAGTATTGTTGATATTTGTTTGTACAGACAAATTGTCCATATGCATGGAAGATGTTAGATCATAATAACATGCGATTAGTTGACTAAAAAATAAGCGTACTTAATAGAATTTATTCTCTCATAATGTTCTTGATATGTGTTGTTTAACCTTGATTTTCAGTAGTTCTACGTGAAAATGTGTCTTATTATTGTTGAATTGAAGAACATTGTTGCTTGAAAAACTATGTCCTCGTTTTGTGTACTTTGACACTTATTTATCAACAAAGTAGAAATTACATAGAAATTTGAACGTTTATCCAGCTGGTACCTAGCACATGTATATAGTAAAAATATGAAGTCCTCTTTAAACTTTAACTTAAAACCACGGAACATTAAGTAAGTTTAATCGAGCTTAACATTCACACCAGATTTATAAATTAATGTATATATAAACACAAACGACAATCTACATTATACTACATGTATACATGAAAGTAAAAAATATTCTCTGTTTATTAAACAAAACTCTTTAGAATATATTTTCAGTTCTACTTTATACTTCCGGAACATATTGTCGATGTTTGGTTTTACACATGTTCATAGAATAAAATTATTAATTGGATAGTTATGACAATGTTATATCTTAGAAAAAAAATTCTTTTAAAAGAAAGAATGATTTAATTCAACGTTTTATAAATACGCAAACAGTCTCTGATGTAAAATTAAAAATTGAATAAATGAGAGTGCATTTGAAGTGCATTTTTCATGTACTATTCACGTATCATTATAAAAGTACATCTATATATTAAATATTTTTTCTTTATCTTTGTTGACTCAACATTTTACAAAAGTCAATCGAATCGATTAATGTCCCTATCATTAAATTGGTTAAAATCATTTTTTTAAAAGCTTGAAAATGTATTTTTTTGGTGTTATGATTAGAGAAAAAAATTAGATAATTGAATGTGAAAAACTTGAACGAATAATGCACAATAATTGATTGATGTTTATCTTTACATGAATAATATAGCAAAACTTTTAATGGTGATGAACAAAATTTCACTGCTTGTTAAAAAATTATTTTGAAGTTAAAGTTCCATTTAATTATACTGCAGCGTTTTCCTATATTTATCATTTACCCTTTTAATGGTATGATTATTTTTTTGATTTTCCTGATAATTTCCAGGAAGAATAAATGAGCAGTTTTCCATAACAAAATTAATTATAGACATTTTTTAATTAGGCCTGAAAGATATTCTCGGGCTATGTTTAAATGTATGTAAACTGAACCTACAATATTAGATACACGGTAAATAAAAGCAATTTTAATTAACCTACATTTCACATCAAAGCTAATCCATAGAAGTTTTAGGACATTGGCTGACAATATTTTTGTTCACATAATGATACATGTGTTAATTTAAAATATTGGCGTTTCTAACGTGCAATTACGGCGAATGTTTACTTAGTAGTTGCCATATTCGAAATAATTGACTAATTCTTCTTAATTAAATTCTAATGAAAAACATTAAATGATATACAGATACCTACTTTATATTACTGATTGAGAGATACATAGAAATATATTAATTTTAAAAAATGCCCAATCCAGTGGTTTACAAGAGTAACACGTACGACTGTGGGAATCAGTACAAAACAGTATAGGAACACTCAAAACAATAAACACTGATCAAATTAACAAGAACCTTGTTAAAACATCAACTTAACTAAAAAAAATGAGAACACATGTTCATATCAAACCAAAATTAGCGTATACACTCATTTATCATCATAAAGGTGGGGAAAACACAAGTAGATAGGAAACTTTAACTATTTAATACAAATAGATTTCAAGTATAACGAATTGTTGCCTCAATGAATTTTCCTATAAAATGGTATTCGATTTTTTGTTGTAGCAATGTTCTCAGGTTTGATCAATACTTGCATACAAATGACTTAGTCAATCATAGATAAAGATGTAAAACTATTTTAAAACAAAGTAAAGAACAAAAATAAATATAACATGAAATCATCTTCACAAATCTTCGATTTGTATTGCTATGCGTAACGAATAATCACTACTATGAATATGACAATTAATACTGCTGCAACAACAAGAATACTGAATATAAACTTGAAATATGTTGAGGTATTATGCTTTTTCTTTGCATTACGTTTGCTTGTGATGATGTTTGTCCGGTCTGTACTTTCTGTAACTAATACAAAATGGTACTTTAAGACATTGTCACTGTTATCACACATAATTATTTCAATTTATTTTTAAAAAAACTATTAACTTTTTTGTAGAAAGAATAGTGATAAGTGTCTAGTAGTGATATGTATTCAGGGTCAAATACCTACATGTAACACTACCTCACAATTGTTTTGTCATGTTATAACAAGGTTCTGTTTACATTAGCATATATTACATATGCTTGAACGTTCTTTCATATCTAAAGTCATATTTCTTTTGTTAATTATAGAAACAGTGAAACAGTTTTAAGTGTTTGGTTTTTTTTTTTTTACATTTTTTAAAAAATGTTTAATTTAATCATCTACTTATACAAAACAAAAGTCGGGTATTAATTACAAAATATAGCACTCTTAAAAGAATTGCGGCCTCTGTATATGCATGAAACTACTTGTATACATTCAAACTTTGGTTGACAATTAAAATACTTTTGTAAACACTATTAATATAATTTAACGCATAAAATTAAAATATAATTTAAACTGGAGCATGAAGTCATGGTTAACATTACAAATTACAAAGTTTATCATATTTACCATTTGATCTTTCGGTATGAACAACAGAAGTTGACGAATAGCCACTGTAAATTGTCCACCATAAAGTTGAAAGATTAAAACCTTGTTCTAAAATGACAACAACCCACATCACCATATCAAACGTTAACCGTTGATAACAAATCGTATTCATAACGCAGATTTTGTCTCTAAAAGTATTTATGATATTACCTATTAATTACCCACTGGAAATATTCGACAAAACCTACGTGCAGATATTGTAGGCGGGTATATCAATCAATAGATTTCCTTAGTACAGACAATGATTTTTTCCTTTGAAATTGTACATTGTAGATCAAAATTAATCATTTGATCCCCATGCAGCGACTTTTAATGTAGAGAATAGCTATCATTCCAGATACCAAATAGGATATTTTTTATTTAATATGCCAAATATAGTTGCACTGATTTTGAGATGCTAAACTAAATAAAAATAAAACGGATAGGGTTGAATATTGATTTACTTTATAACAAATGAATAAAAATACAGTTAAATAAATACTTACGAATACTGGTACATCTGTTTTCTATTTTATCCCACATGTACCCTTGACAGCAATTTACGACTCCATTTGGACTGTAAAGCATATTTATATTCATTAGAATTATGTAGATAAATAGTACCATACACAGGAGAAAATCTGTTCAACATGATTAGAGATTTTTCGAAACATCAGAATTTCGATTTCTGTAAATTATGTCTAGCATATCAAACAAAATATCAAATATATATATGCAGTGTGGACAATCATACAATCTTACCTTGTACATACTTTTGAATATATGATAGCAACATAGAATAATAAGACCAATATTATTTTCATCATCATGACTGATGATTTCTAAAACAAATAATGTTGAGCTCGTTTTAACAAACGTCACCGATTTACTTCCTTAACACACTTAAATGAAAAGTTTCCTCTATGTTTGCTATCAAGTTCAATCTGATTGAAAACTCGCAAAGTTAAAAGCTCACACAAAGTTTGACAAACCATGACATTGGTGAATGCCAAATTATATCATTGCAAAGTATTGGAAAAGATTCTTTTTTCTAAAATAATTTATATTTTTGTTTGATGAAGAGTGAAAAAGAAAATTTGAGTTAATGTAACATATTTCCAAAGGTAAAAATTACGAACAACAGACGATACTGCCAATCATGAAATAATGGTGATTTGACTAATTCATGCATGTGAAAATAAAGCCAAACTTGTATAGAACGTACAGTTGAAGATAGTGTTTTGCGAACATTTTTCAGTTTTTTCAATGCTTTTCTAAATATTAGTTTGAATGTTGTTTTTTTTTTTAAATTTTTTCATAACAACACAGAACAAAACCCTTCAATAACTCTAAGCTTAATGATATATATTTTTATGGCACAGACCAAACAAGTATAAATAAAAACAAAAAACATAGGATGTGTTTTCTTCCAAAAAATTGGTATAAATGTCTTAGATTCTTTAACAAGTTACATGTACATATCTTAATCTAACAGTGTTTAAGTTCTTTTTTTATTATAACTTCATTGATAAAGACGAATCTGCTTTTAGAACAATTTAATAAAAAGCAGAGATAAATATTACATGTACATATTACAATGATCGATTTGATTAGCATGTTATAATTATCTTATTGATTAATCTTGTACGATGGAATTTAGTTAAAACTAGAATCATATCCGCTCCCTGGTTTTCGATACGCCCTCCACGCGACGTATAGAAAACCGGGAAGCGGATGGAGGTTTCAATTTCTTTTTTAGATCAGATTGGGGTACTTTGTTCTTAAAACACTTATATCAACTTCGTTAAAATTATTTGACCTGGATCCCACCAAGCAAACAGTGCAAACATTCTTCAAAACGGTGGCGACAAATTCTTGGTAGGCAGTTTTTTTTTTATTATTTACCAAAATTAAAAAGACATATTTGAGTAGTGCCACTATCATTAAATTGGTTAAAATTGGTTTTAAAAATGCTTGAAGATGTATTTTTTCTGTGTCATTATTAGAGACAAAATTTAGAGAATTGCAAAAAATTAAACGAATTATCAAGAATGATTAAAAGCAAATTACCTGATTGATGTTTATATTTACATGAACAATATAGCCAAAGTTTAATTGGTGATGAACACAATTTCACTGAATAAAAAGAAACTATTTTGAAGTTAAAATTCCATTTATTTACTACAGTGTTTCCTTATCTTAATGATTTACCCTTTTAATGATATGATTATTATTTGATTTTCCTGACAATTTCCAGTAAGAATAGCTGAGGAGTTTTCAATCACTAAATTTATTAAAGACATGTTTTTAATTAGGTGTGAAAGATATTTTAGGGTTATATTTTATTATATGTAGACTGAACTTACACTATTAGATGCACGATAAAGAAAAGCAATTTTAATTAACCTACATTTTGCATCATAGCTTATTAAAAGAAGTGTTCAGAACATTGCCTGACAAAATTTATGTTTACATAATGATAGATGTTTAAATTTATAATAGATGTGTTGTTATAAACTACAAAATAGTTATGCTCATTTAAAATACAAATAGTGTTTTCTAAAGTTGCAATAACAGCAAATGTTTACTTCGGTTAGTAATTGTCATACTCGAAATAATTGACTTATTCTTCTAAGTTTACTTCTAATAATAAAAAAAAAACATCAATTGATGTACAGATAATTACTTTCTATGATTGATTAAGAGATACACACAAATATGCGAATATAATTTTTTTTAAAAATACCTCTTTAGTGGACAAACAGGCTCCATGTGTGATAGTAGGAATCAGTACAGAACAGTATAGGAACACTCAAAACAATAAACACGGATCAAATTGACCAGAACCTTACTAACATAAACTAATTTAAACAATGGGAATGCATGTTCTTATCAAACAAAAACTAGCGTATATACTCATTTGTCATCATAAAGTAGGGGGAAAACACAAGTACATGTACGTTAAAAACCTGAACTTTTTTTATACAAATGGTTTTACAAGAATAAAGAATTGTTGCTTCAAAAATTGTTTTTTTTTTTCGATTTTACTGTGGCAATCTTCTCAGGTTTGGTCGAAAATAAATATGACAAATGATACTGTTGCAACAACAAGAATATTAAATATAAACATGAAATATGTTGAGGTAGTATTCTTTTTCTTTGCATTGCGTTTGCTTGTGAAGACGTTTGTCCGTCCTGTACTTTCCGCAACTAATACAAAATGGTACTTTTTAAGACATGTCACTGTTATCACATATTATTAATTCATTTTTTTGGGAAGACTATTAAGTATCTGTAAAAGGGATAGTGATAATTGTCTAGTGATATGTATATTTAAGATCAAATACCTAAATGTACATGTAACACTACCTCACAGTTGTTTTGTCATGTTTTAACATGGTTCTGTTTACATTACCATGTATTACATGTGCTTTAAGGTTAATTCAGATCTAAGGTCACATTTCTTTTGATAGTTAAAAATAGACACAGTAAAGCAGTGTTTTTTAAACATGTTTTTTTAAACTGTTTGATTTAATTATCTACTTTTACATCGGTAAACCAAAGCATGAGGCGAGTATTAATTACAAAATGTAGCACTATTAAATTAAAAGAAATGCACCCTCCGTATATTCATGAAACTACTTATATATGAGGGTTGATCCAAAAGTAATGTCACAGATGCGATAACATCGTGTACATGTAACCTATGTGTATATATTGTAGGCGAATATATCAATCAGTAGATTTCCTTAGTACAGACAATGTTTTTTTCCCTTGAAAATGTACATTGTAGATCAAAAATAATCATTTGATCCCAATGCAAAGTCTTTTAATATAGGAAATATATATTATTCCAGATACAAAATAGGATATTTGTCATTTAATATGCCACAAATAGTTGCACTGCTATTGAGATGCTCAACTAAATAAAGATAAAACAGATATTGTTGATGATTGATTTACTTTTTAATAAATAAAAAAAAAAATACTGTAAGTTAATTAAATACCTACGAATACTAGTACATCTGTTTTTTATTTTATTCCACAAGTAACCTTGACAGCAAATAAGGGCTCCATTTGAACTGTTAAACATATTCTAAATCATTGGGATTGTTTAGATGAACAGGAAATAACTCGGCTCATCATGATTAGAGATTTTTCGAAACATTAGAATTTCGATTCTGTTTTGTCTAGCATATCAAACAAAATATCAAAAATATATATGCAGTGTGAACAATCAAATAATATTACCTTGCACATATTTTTGAATCAAGAATAGCAGCATATAATGATAGGACCAGTATTATTTTCATCATCATGACTGATGATTTCTAAAACAAATAATGTTTAGCTCGTTTTAACAAACGTCACCGATTTACTTCCTTAACACCCTTGTAATGAAAAGTTTCCTCTATGTTTGCTATCAAGTTCAACCTGATTTAACATTTGCAAGGTTAAAAGCTCAAATAAATTTGATCATTAGCAATTTGTATTTTAATGTTGTTAGGACCATTAAAGTCTAATTGGTAAACAATGATCAAAATATGTGAGTGAGTTAATGAATTCCATGCTCTGGCTTTGTGGATGGGGGTTATCAAAACTGCAGAAATCTGCAGCTTTAATATGTGGTGGAAGATACCCCATCTTTCATATTTTTTGTAAGTACAAATTGCCATGTTTTATTGTCTTATATTCTCTATTAATTCTACTCACAGCACAGTGTGATTTATATATGTTTTATATATGCAGGATTGTTCCTTTGATTAACGGCATTGTGTTTTTGGTAGTTTACACTGTGGCATCTTGTGTTGTATTTTGCACTTTGTCATTTATTTTAGTATTTAATAGAAGGCCATTCTAATAACTTAATCAATGTCTTTAGTTGTATTGTGTCTAACGGAGCACCACTATTTCAGTTATCCATAAAAGGGTCCTGTTTTGGTGAGCGGGGATGTTGCCCGACGACGAGGCAGTAAATATTGATTTAATCCTGCAGGCCACAGCCTCAGACAAATAATAAGTAGTTAATCGCTAAGGCCGAGCGCCCTGTTATCGGGGGGGGGGGGGGGGGGGGGGTGGGCTGCTAGTGTGAAAACCCGTTCTCGCTCCGACCTATCGACAGCTTTTCGCTGCAGGTTGTTTTCTGCTGAGGCAAGGCTCGGAATTTTATTTCTGGAAAACTGAGGTGACGTTTTATGATGTGACTAATAACAATACCCGATGAAAATACATCTTGGGAATAATTAGCGGAGACCGCTAAATTACTTAAGGTGTCGAATATACAACCAATGATGGAAAATAAAATAATTCCACTTCAATAAATGCGTGTTAGCGTTAATGCTTAAATAATATCATTGTTGCTTTTGTAGAGCAATTGCAAATAATTTAACAGTGAATTTAGTTCTCGGCTGTTACCCTGTCCTTTCAATTTATATATAATAGGCGGACCATAGTACATTTTGCATCATCCTTTAACGCCATTTTGTTTGTCTTAAATTCTCATGACATTTGCAGTTAAACGCATGATTTTTATGGAAGTGAAAAGCAAATATCAAATCAGAAATAAGCTAATATAGCACTTTTTGATAATAAGATTACCAAAAATGTTGATATCAATATAACATGCAATTATTTTGCTAATGCATTTAATATAAAGTCTTTCACTTTCTGAAAATAACTTGTAACAACTAGATTTAAGAATAAACAAACACATTTGGAACATTAAGCAGATGAACATTTATACAACATTCAACGTCATTTTAGTTCAAAACAGTACTATAACTGTCTTCTTAGGTATCAGATGGGAATTTGTCCACTTGATTTGATCTGTTTCTTCTACTTTCCATATTGAGATGAAGATTTTCGTCGATTAAATTGTAATCATGAGCTATATCATCTTGTTGCATGGGTGTATAGTTTGCATCGTCTATACTCACTGTTTCTTGTCTGCGTCTAAGCTGTTTAAATATAACTGTGCCACTGATGATCACAATGATAAAACAGAGTAGTACTATTGCGACAAAAATCCATTTGTACGA
Organism: Magallana angulata; assembly: GCF_025612915.1. Lineage (NCBI taxonomy): Eukaryota > Metazoa > Mollusca > Bivalvia > Ostreida > Ostreidae > Magallana > Magallana angulata. The sequence continues at coordinate 35,393,925 of NC_069115.1, forward strand.
AAAATAACTACTGGTGCCCGTGAAATCTTCAGGTAAATCTAAAGACACTGTCGTCAAAATGCCTGAAAAAGTTAGTTACAATTGTTCATGATTGGTGCAAAGTATGCAACTGATCAAGAAAACAAGTTTAGTATTAGAGAATTAAAAACAAAAGTAAATGATTCACGAAATAGCAGTTTGATAGTATAGGATAAACACAATAATGTAAAAGATAAATTTAATGGCAGTTTGTTAATTATATGATTTTAGTCCGAGTCATGACGTAATCTTTGTAATTAGGGAAACTTCCACAAAACACTTCCTAGATTTCAGAAATTATGCAATTATAAATAATGATATAATTATTAGTTTGATAATTATAGCTAAATATAGAATATGCGTTTATAGCCAATGCACTTCCATTCATATGACATTTACATTCATTCTATTTTTATGTAACGGCTACATGAAAAAAATTACATGAAAAGAAAAAAAAACCCGAAACAACATTCTCGTTAAAATCTAACTTCTAGTCAAACTGTAGGGTGCTTATTATACGAAAATGACTTGTACATCTCCTTGTACAAACATTTAGAGAACTACACATTCCAAATATGTCTATATCTTAAAACATTGAAACACAAAATCTTACCGTTTATACTCTTTGGGAAAGTCGATTGTTCCCTTAGGGTTGAAGAATCACCCGAAGGTATTAAAGCATAACCTTTCCATTCTACAAAAATTACAAAAGCGGGAAAGTTGATTGCAATAGCCGCCAAAAAACACAATTTTGGTGTGAGTAAACATTAACTTTCAAATGTAATACATAAAATGTATAATTCCTTTGAAATAATCATGTCATGTTACTACCATGTAATACCTAACGTACCGTTACATCAACGTAAAGCATAATTCTTAAACGGGTTTTCCAAAGAAAAAAATTGGTTATGGAAATGGTGAAAATAACGGGCGAACGGCTGCCAAAAGGCTTACCAGATAGGAAGTTGGTGTTTTGCTGACCAATTGTACACATATTAGAGATGTTAATATTAATTGGATTTTGAACTTTGATAATAAATTTCAAAAATGCAAGTTGTTGTATTTAGTCATTTTTAATTATTGTTTGCATAAATTGCAAATATGGTACCCCTATTGTACGTAAAATTCGTGCTTCATTTTTGTAAATAGGTTGTTGTTTTAAAGATCAATTGTACATAGATCAGAGATGTGAATATTATTTTATTTTCATTTTTGATCATTTATGAAAAAATACCAGATATTGAACTTGAAGTAATTATTTGGCAAAATGTTGAATATAGAGTTCCCCATTTCTCTATTTTTATCAATTGATCAGGGTTGACAAATGGATTTTAGATACTGTTCACACAAAAGAAACCCGGTTTGCTGCCACAAAAGCAGCTATTCTCTTATCTGTCAATGAATAAAATTCTGGACTATTTAGTCGACTAAAATCAAACTAAATATGACATGTAACTGAATGTTGACTGAATGACATGGTTACGTCATATAGTCACTTTTCAGGACCATTCACTATACATTAAATTCCCTGAATAGAATTGCTTAATCATTTTATATATGTGGAAATCCTATAGTATATATGTTTAAAATCCTATAGTACAAAGCACTATAAGGACTTACTTACTATATATATATAACTATCCCTATCATAGGATGTTCAGAATTAACACCGTAAAGACTTACATGTACCTTTTTAAAAAACAATATATGATTTCTTTTTAAAAGAGTAATGCATAAAGTTATCGTTATTGATAAAAAATCACAAACTTAGGCATCTATTTTCTATTCTGTTCCAAACAAAGCCTGGGCAGCACAACAAGACTCCTCCGGGTCTGAAATATTTCCCAGACATATACAAAAATATTATATAACTTTTTTGCAACATTACAGTTCATGCAGTTTCTTTAATGAACTTGTTTTTAAAACTGATTATGATAACAATCTAAGATTGACAGTCTAAATAGTGACTACTTACAGTGTGCAGAGTTTTGCAGCTAAAATAACGACATACGTGGATAAACAGAAAATGTTCATTAAAATAATCCAGGTATTCAAACGGAAGTTTTGATCACATCAACGCACTCACTAGGCGCTCCTCACATATCATCTACATTTTCCCGTGATTACAAATAACTGTAATTCCTTTGATCACAAATACCTGTAACACAATTGACTGTGCGTTTTATTTAGTTCCTCTTATATAGGAAATTTTAATTAATAATATTTTTTTCGGGGGGGGGGGGGTGTTAATGGTTAAGCAATATGAAAGTTATTCAATACCAACAATCAATGATTAGGATATGTATAATTATTTTTACACCCACAGAGTATTTTTCTCTACATTTTATGAAAATGTATTGTAATTTAATAATTCTAAACTTGCACGCCATATTTATGTAATCGATTAAAACGATGCCCACACATTCGTACAAATTTTAACTGTATTAAAATGCATTTTTTACATTTGCTACTTATATGTCAAATTTTAATTCAAGAAGTTATTATAAATAATGTTCACATCGTAAATTGATGTCCTTTTCTAGCTTTGGTGTTGACTTTTCGTGCACGGCATGACTTTCTTTATTGATCAAACCTCAAGGCTGTATTTATAGTTGCACAGACAGACCCAAGACATCCGAGTAGTTGTAGTTATCTTTGTAATATTTGCATGTATGGACAATTAGCTGTTCCTCTTGTGGTTCGGGTTGACAATGTTGATGATTTACTTTTTTCATTAACTTTTTATGGATAATTATTTTAAAAAGATGACTCATAAAAACATTAAGATTTTAACACTATAATACTTTCTTTGGTGTTTCATACGGGCAGTAAAAGTAGCTACATAAAGCGTTTTTAAATAAAAATAAACGAAACGCGTCAGTGGGTTGTGTATTTTTCCTGACATGCTTATAAGCTAACTTTAAACCCGAAACACCAATGAATGCGTTTTATTGTTTAAACTCCGCAATAACCCTTACTACCAAAATAAGAATTCATCTGTACTTTACGAAGTTTTTGCTGCTATCAGAATGATATTAAATTAATGTATTAATAAACAATGTGTGTCTTAAGTCGTAATAGCAATTTAAAAAAATGCCCAAAAGAAATGATCATGATATTTTAGATTTTTTTCATTCACTCTTATTTTGCGTTTTGTTAAAAAGATTTTCCTTTTACATTTATTTTTCACCAAAAAAAGTTTGGCTTCGCACTTTCTTAATCGCTTGAATGCTAGCTTATATGATGTTACTGTCACCAGATATCATGAGGACAAAACTCATATTACAAAAACATACTGAACAAAAAAAAACACGAAAATAATGTTTTACATTACAAGAAATTAAATAATAAAATAGAGAGTCGCCAATGAAATGTGTCAAAAATTTCAAAAACTCTTTGTCATCAATATAAAGGACAAGAAACTATTGCTTTGTTACACAAGTTTATTCGATAATCCTGAACAAAGAAACTATGAAAGAAATATATCAATGAAGTTGAATGGTACCTTTTTGATGATTTTACAAATTCATTAATTTCGATTCCCAATTCAGATTAAATAAAATCTAACTGGTCAATACATGTAAAACAACTATCAAATATATTATCATTGGATCAAAATGAAAGTGAAGAACACTAAACCATGTATTCACTATAATCATTAAGCAGTAATTATTCAAATGCATTGCATTTATCCCGCTAAAAAAATAATTAAATAAAACTAAAAGTGATTCGAATTACATATGTAAGCCTGTCACGACTTTACACCATTTGTGTTTTGTATCTATATTAATTTATAAAAATAACTGATATAATATTAGACAGGCAACTTGTTCAACTCCCCTTCGAGGAAGGAAACGCATTGATAGGCTTGAAAACTATGTACATGTAGCAGTCTTATATTTTATGATTAAAAATATATAGTTTTTTTAGTATTATAATGTTTGTACATATGAGTATACTATCTTTATTTCTTTAAAATAAATTTTCGGACGGCATATATCTAAATGACTTACTGGTTTACTCTTTATGTATGAATTCACTAATGGGCCTTATTTTCAGAAGAGTCATCACATGTAATTGCTTTATATATAGGCTGGTCAATGTTTGAATATGTCTTTTGATTTCATTGAATGTTTCCTAAATAACTGCAATTTCTTTACTACATTTATACATTCATTTGATATATTTATAGTCTAATTGAGACTTATTTAGACCTACAATTTACTTAGTTCTCTATTAATTGATTTATTATACCTTCAATTCCGATATCATGATTGAATGAGAAAATGAACATCAAAGTTCTATAATTCTATGTCGAATATATACTCTTGATAAATGTTTTGACAGGGTCAAATAATACTTTTATATGGAAAATAACATAATAAAAGCACTCATAACCCTAACATCGTTTTTCATTGATTAAACTATGCAAACCTCACAAATTATATATACATATATATTTTTTTTTCTTTAAGGCTTTTGACAAATGTTATTTAATCGTTACATATGGATATTTTTTTTAAAACGTTTGAAATCTATACGTGATTGAAAAAAATTCAAAACATCATTTAGTAAAAATAAGACAGTTATTCCATATAGCTGCAAACTTTTCGAAATGTAACAACATATACACATGCCAGATGTCTTTTTCAAACAGGTCAAATCTCTTCCTTTCATTTAGACTTTTTCCACACATAATTTTCCTTCTATCAAACCCCTGAAAACAGTCAATGAGTCAATATATATATTAACATAATATAAGTAAACAAAACAAAAAGAGCCCTGGATATTGATTTTTAAAAAATCGGTACTAGTGAATTGTCACATTTAAAATGATAGAATGATATAGGTATATTACTGCATGTATATAATTATTACCAAAGACTTCATCGAAACAAAAGTTTCTCACATTATAAAATTGTATTTATTGTATAAAATTATAATCTCGTTAATAAAGATGATTTGAATCATTCATTATTGCAAAATATTAAAACTGAAGATTTATTGGTGAAGTAAGCTTATTCAAAGTGTTTTCTGAAGATTTTGGTATAAACAGAGAACATTTGTTCAATATCAAAACATTTGTATGCAGTGCTAATAAACATTTTACTATTTTCTTCCAAACCAATGCAATGTAATCACAGTTCAAAATATACAATTGTTAAAGATATGCTGGAAAGTAGTGTTTTATCAATTAAAACAATATATTACAATTTGTTTTAAAAAAAGTCAAAAAGATATACGTGGATTTGCGTAAAAATTACAATCTAAAATTACACTTACATTTGCCTTAATCCTGACTTGAAGTTGCTGGACTTAGGAAGTCGTATAATATAATACCAATCCTGCATATATGATGACTAATGGAGCTGCAACGACCAAAAGCTCAGTCTAGTAGTTTGTGTGATTTAAAGATAGGACTAGAATACCATCTAAAATCTTTTCTAGATTATCCTATCTAGATCTATCTTTCTGTCACATGGCAGGTATAAGGAATAAATTTCCCAATTTAAAAAAAAACTTAAACGTACATAAAACGTCTAGTATGAAGAATAAAATAGAGTGTGCAGAAATGTACACGTTAATCTGCTTCCCCATATAATGATTGTGATATATATATGCCATGTATTTTTTTTTTAAAATATCAGCTGCAAATAACTGATGTAAAAATATGTTATGACAACAGACAACACAAAAGTTCCAGTGGTCTTAGAAGAAAGCTTACCAATTTTAAGGCAAGATCCTATCAAAATGGCATGTTCTAAGCATGCTATCAGTTTTCTGTGGTAATTTAGATATGGTAATCTTTTAGACATGAAACGTAGCTGCTGCTTTAAAATACCTATGTGATTGTACAATTCTTTTATTGAGTATTGAAAGTAAAACAAAAAAAATCACGTTTCGGTCTTTCGCTTTGCGATGTAGTAGTAAACCTTTCTATCTGAAATATTAGTGATTGTGTTGTTGGCCCACTGGTCCACTCTACAATAATCAAATAAATAAAGAATAAATATATTCTTTATATATATATATATATATATATATATATATATATATATATATATATATATATATATATATATATATATATATATATATATATATATATATATATATATATATATATATATATATATATATAAGAAAAACGACATATCCTAAAGCTATATAAAAAAAAAATATCCAAGATCAGTATACCAAGGCACCCGTCAGCGGGATCGCATTGATCCAAACTGCAATTACATTTTGAGAGACATCTTATTCCGAACCCTGGGTACGGACAAACTTTGTCACAATGAGGTCCAATTCTACCAGCATCACATTCTGTAATTTTGCAGTAAGGGTAAAGGTAATAAACATGTATCATCTATCATATTAATTTACAATTATTCTTTTTAATTTTTAGGATTTTAACGCTTGAAATTTCGAGCTATTATATTAATTTACAAGTTCTTTTTTAATTTTTAGGATTTTAGATCTTAAAATTTTGAGCGATAGTTGATATTTGAACTTCTTGATACTTATTATAAGAAAAACGACATATCCTAAAGCTATATAAAAAAAAATATCCAAGATCAGTATACCAAGGCACCCGTCAGCGGGATCGCATTGATCCAAACTGCAATTACATTTTGAGAGACATCTTATTCCGAACCCTGGGTACGGACAAACTTTGTCACAATGAGGTCCAATTCTACCAGCATCACATTCTGTAATTTTGCAGTAAGGGTAAAGGTAATAAACATGTATCATCTATCATATTAATTTACAATTATTTTTTTTTAATTTTTAGGATTTTACCGCTTGAAATTTCGAGCTATTATATTAATTTACAAGTTCTTTTTAATTTTTAGGATTTTAGATTTTGAAATTTTGAGCGATAGTTGATATTTGAACTTCTTTTGATACTTAATATTGTAATGATTTATAGAAACATTGATATAACATAAAAGAATTAGAATAAAGACAGAAATAATTAGTAAAGGGAATATATATCCTAATATTTTTTTGTCATTTAAGGAAAGTGTATTTTATCGAATTACGAATGATGCACCACTCGGTTATCATTATTTACATGCATTAGCATGTCATGCGCGATGTCTGATCGTTATTATGACGATTACATATTTCATCTGTAAACAGATATATGGCAAATGAGGAATGTTCAGGTATATAAATATAAATATTTACATTCACTTTCTTTCCCCCTATTAAATTACATTGATTGATTTGAGTGATATTTACGCATAACACAGAAGACCGAATCGCCAAATCTGGTCCGTATGAATACATTCAATCTTCCTAAGTTCCTTCAGTATTTCTCGAATAACATGACCGACTCTCCTTGCGACTCCAAACCGAATCACGGCCTGATGTTATACTTACGCTGATTGATATTTCATTGATGTATATATATATACAATGTATTTAACAGTTAAAAAGATTCAATTGATTAAATTCATATTAGATCAAAGGTGTATTCATCAAATTACAGAATGAAAAACAATATTGTATTATTAGAATTTAAAGCGCTCTGCACTATTTTTGTCCCCAAAAATCGGCTGTTCCAATGGCTCTTCCGTAAATTGTGCATTACACGTTGAATAAGGCAGAGGTTTTTAAAAATAAATTATAATTTGCCGAAAGGGAATTAATTTTAAAAAACGTAAACATAAGCATTAAATCATTATTTTTTGAAAGATGTGGTCTCATAACTGCAACGGTGAATGCAAACAAATTTTCATAATGCGCTAGCGCGCGTTATTCAATTTGTATGCACACACCGTTGCAGTTATGAGACCACATCTTTCAAAAAATAATGATTCAATGCTTAAATATATCCTCTACTTAACAAACTCTTAAATATAACATACTTGCAATTCTTACTACCAAAAATGAATGATCCATCTAAGAATACGAACCTATGCATCTATTTTCTGTGGTGTTCCATACATATCCCGGACAGCACTCGAGTGAAAAGTTAGCACTGTGATATAGTTAAAAAAGACACTAACTATTCATTTATTATTACATTGTATATGCCATTCAGAGACATTTTATTACAGTGTATATACTAATGCATATTTGATGCATTTTAAAAAATAAGTATTGTTTTGGTATATTGTTGCGAGCTCTTAAATTTAATTATTAAAATGAAAAGATAAATTAAATCAAGTCCCTTACCTTGGGCAGATATCTGAATGAGTATAAACAAAATAGAATGATAAAAAAAGCTTAATTTTTATTACCACAGTAAACTGATTCATACTCGTATAACTGCAGATTTTTATTAAGCACACCCCAGAAATATATACGGATTACTTCCTTTTTCATCCAATTGTAACGTTTCAGATGAGTGTTTCATATGTTTTAATCTCCATGATATTTTATATTTAAATGCTTGCATTCACTTCATTTTTTTTTAATTTATCAATTATTAAAGCGTGATATAAAAGAATGGAATCCATAAAGTCACTGTAAAGAAACCCCATTTTTTTTTGGGGGGGGGGGGGTAATTTTCTATTTTAATTTTCGTTATTTACATTAGTAATAAAATGTTTCTAAGATCTCTCACAAATAATTCATTATAAATAAAATCGAACTATCCTAAGCATTCATTAAACATTTTGCACATGACAAAAAGTTATATATTTATGAATATAATTAATCTTTTTAGAACTGATTTTGAATACATTGGAATATAGTATTTTGCATTTATGTACAAAACAAGTCTTTGAAATTCAGTTTGTACATTTCGTATTTAAATGACAAAAAATATGGCTCAGACTCGACAAGAAGAAAGATCATTCATCTTTTTTCAAGATTATTGCGTCTTGATTCTTCTTTTTTTCGAGATACAAGTACTAGCAAGCTAACGAATGTTGAAAGATATCAATTAACGTTTGGGACAGGTTTCTCCAAAACCCAGTCGAATATAGTACAATTGCTTATCACCAAGAAATTCAGGCCTTTTTCTATACACATGTATGTTTTCAGGGTTTAAATATTTTTTTGGTTTTTGACAAAAAGATCGGTATACCTTTATGGACCTTAAAGATATCGTATTGAATTAAATTGAATTTATCATTTCAGTGTGGCTTATCTCTTTGTTGTTCATGATCATTACCTTTGACATGGTATAATAGTGGTGGATCTCCAAATTTGACAACATCACATATTTATAATAATGTTTTAATTTATTTGATATTTAAAATGACAAAACAAAAGTAGCCATTAACCAAAGTATACCTATAACGTCATGAACCAGACAAGGTCAATTAACATAACATTTTGATAACTCGTAAACAAATAATTAAATTTTATTCTTTCCTTGTAAGCAAGAAGTGAAACGTTTTCAGATATTATAAATTAATCTATTTTTCTAAACATCATACTAAAAGAAGGTTTCCGGTTCAAATTCAATATGGCACGGTCGTATACATTGCAATGTCCCACATTCACAATATTAATGCAATCACGCTTTCTTGCCATATACTTCCTTTCCCGTATTTCCCTTGTCTTTTGAAATAAAAATAACATTTGGTATATTATGACAGGCACGTGCATGTACAATGTTCATAATAGGAAGAATACCCATTCATTAAACATTTATTAACAATCGGGATCAAATCTTAACTTATAAAAACGTATCGCATAAGTTACCTCGTCCATTGAAATTGAGTTACATAAATCCATTGAATTAGAATCATGTCCAGTAGCTCTCGGTCCTTTATCGTTTCTTCACGTAATATGAGGATATAAGATAGGGGAAAGTAACCGTGTATATGTATGAATACGTCCCAGTAAAGAATGTATGTCCGAGTGTTTATGTCCGAGTCCGGCAGTCAAAAAAATGTTGATGATCTAAACGTATTGTTGGGACAATTTGTGTCGTAAATAATTATATCAATGCACAAACATACATTGAGATTATCTATTCAGTCAATCTACCCGTTACACTTATAAATTGGTATTTTCAAACAGCAAAATTTCTTTAGATGACATTGCGCTCGCTTATTAAGCCAGACTTGTAACAAAACGCAAGAAGAAAAATGCAATAAACTCGTTTTTTAATTATCAATTCAAGTCACTAATTGTAGATGTCCAATTGTGTCGCATCCTTCTTACCTACAAAGTTTCACAAAATTGTGTACAGTATTTTAAGAGGAGTTGCGTTGACAAACTACTAGTATATACTATTACATTTAAGAGTAATAGACAAACTATTATGTTCAAAAGGGCAAACATTCAAAGATCGAAAGGAATTGGATTTTGTAATATTACCTAAACCGTTTCCTGAAGTCCTTTTCTATGGTTTAAGAGAAAATGCGCTGATCGATAAAACAAATTAGCTGACCGACTGACAGATAGACAGGTCGAAAAATGTTCCCCTGCTACTTGTTGCAAGGTATATAAATACGTACCTGTACTTATATCTTCAATATTATATCGCCATTAGTGGGTATGTTACTTTGTTATATCTTTTTTTTTTAATATACAAAGGGTCCATGGTTTGATCTACACTTCAATTGGAAAACCTCTTGATGAAATGCTACTCAGCTACAGCGCTTCTCATACAAACGCTTGCTTTGTATGACGTACAAAATGTTGATTTTGTTTTGGACTGATTTGCCATATTTTCCTTCATATGCATAAAAATAATAGAATAACGGAGAAAGCACCAACTTAATATGTAACAGACTCTTTGATTCTAAATTATTTTATTTCTCTTCAGGATAAACAAAGTTGGAAAACAGTAACTATGAGATATTTCCATATGTTTATAAATAATAAATAAGTTACGTTTATCAGAGAGTCTTTATTTTTAAACAAATCTACCTACAGATCGGTTAAAATGTTTCAAAAAAAATAAATATTGTGTAACAGTCACCCTTTGGTTTAGATAGTAACATTGTACTTAGTGTATGTCTAATATTGTTTGCATGATCAATCATGGGCACATCATATATACCTGTAGTATATACAAATTGCTTAGGATAATTTTTTTTCTCGAATTTTTACTTTACCCCTTCGTTCTCAAGGACTATTTGTTCATTTTTTAAATACATATATATTTTGTGTCAAAATCCAAAATGCATTTTAGGAAGAATGAAGAATAATATAAATATTGTATCATCCAACGTCATTTTCTTATAAAATTGTTATATACACGTTTTCCTTGGTACAAGTAGGCAACTTGTCCTGCAGATTCTGCTCGTTTTCTGTAAATTCCATATTGGAATAAGGTTTTTTGTTGCAAGAACTATAAGCACGAGTATTATCAGCTTGGGGAGTAGCTGTTAAGTATGTAACGTCTGCATTCACAGTTTCTTGTCTTCGTCTATAATGTTTAAAAAAAATATCACACTGATGATTCCGAACATAAAGCACAGATGTACCATTGTACCTAAAAGCCATTTGTACTGAAATTGAGAATCGATCTCATCTTGTAAAGAAACAGTTGTCAGGTTTTCTTTCACAATCTCTAAGGGCAAAAATAATCACTGCACTGAGTAAAACACCATCGACCATAAAATAAACACATTTATATTTAATGGCTAATACACGTTCTTTGTTAAGTGTTATTCATTTCAGTTTATCGCTTTATTTTTTAAAATTCAGATATTTTAAAAGCTTTTTCTTCAAAGTTATAGAATTGCTACTGAATTATGAAAGCAGATTTGTTTTACGAACTTATAAAGTTTTACCTTATATTATTACCTAAAATTTTTATTTTCACACATATTAAGTTTCCCCCCAAAAATTGTATACTTTCACCTATATACCCCCAGATAATCACTTGCTTTTCAAGATCAAATGTAGATTTGAATTAAATCTTTAAAAAATTGTTGGATTTAAAAAACACATTTTTTAAAGTGCAATCGTTATGTTAGTGTAACCAAATAGAAACGACTTAAAGTGCAAAACTGTGATTTTCACTCAATTCAAGAAAATTGATACATACATTAAAAACTTAATTTAAATCTAAATTTTGAAATCAAGGATACAAAACATATACTGCTTACATGTGTCTTTGAAAACATTAGAGTCAAATATCAAGATTTATTAGCTGTATTTTTTCCATACTTCGTACATAAAAGCATGCGACATGAATTCAGCAGTATTTCTCATAAAATTGAACAACTGTTTGTAAACGCAGGTTATTCAATTTGTTTGCACAGCCTGGTGTGTTATAGGACCAATGATATACAAACATAAGCATTCAATGCATAAATATAGCATGTTTGCAGAAATTGGTAACAAGGAGTGCTTAATCTGAATATTTGATTTAAAAGTATACTGTACTAACCTAGTATGCATCTATTCTCTATTTTGTTCCACACATATCCTTTGCAACAATCTACGACACCTCCAGGTCTGAAATATATATGTATATACTAAATAATATTGCAATTCATGAACATCTTTTAAAATGAACTTAAATCATCATCTTTTTATGAGATTCCATTTGATAGTTCACTGTCAAAATGATAAACATTTACGATGTCTTACCTTGAACAGAGCTTTGAATTTGAAATAACAAAAAACACAAAAAAACAAAAAATGTTCAACGACACTACTGACACGTTCATTTCTGAGATGGTCGGTCAGATGTTCAATGCGAGTTAAAACAAAATTATGTTGTTTCCGTTATGCCATAAAAGAGAAACGCATATATGTGTAAATAAGCTTTAGGATTAGTTCCTGTTAATGTTTTTTTTTGAAACGAGGTACAATGTATTTATAATTTCACAAATCTATTTCATGGATAAATGAATCGTTTTTTGAAACAACATAAACATTTTCGACAGCATCCAATCAACTTTATTGCTACAAAGACAGATGGTCTGGGGCCAATTTACGCAAATGTTATCAAAGCCTGTCATCGGAGTTTTATAGCGCATTATAATGATTTAGGAACTTTTGATCAGACGTAAAAAAAAAAAAAAAAACTATTAAAAGGTTTTTGCTTCTTACTTTTTTTCTTAAAAAGTTGCATTTGAAGATAAATTATAAACCAATATAGATGTGCAAAATGAAAAAAATACCGATTAATTTCATAAATACCATTGAAACTTATTTCAAATATACATTCTGAACAGTAAATGACAAAATACGGTTAGAGATATTTTCGAGTTACTTAAAGACTATGATGCCTGATATGTACGTTTTTGTTGTGTTTGTTTTCCTGTTTGTTTGAGATATTGAATGCAAATCAATCTAAAAAGGTAAATATAATCAATATATTGTAAAACTATTATGGAAGAAGGCAAAGCAGATTATTTCACACAATATGAAACGACGCTGTAATTTGAGGCTTGGGAGTTTTCATTGATTAACTACATAAATCATGTAACTAGGGTTTTATTATAAATCATTCAATTATAAATTCATGTTTTATTTTCATTTTTTTCATCTTTCGCTACTCTACGCTAATGTGAGTTTCGAATAAGTCGTTAAACACTGTTGGTTTGTATAAGACTACTGTATTTTGTTCCCCAAGCCATATATCTGACCAAAAACACTAGCTTTAAAAAGGTTTAGCTTGGCAATTTCGAGGAACGGAAGAGCCATTGGTTAGTGGAAGAGGTGAGTTTGTGTCAGTTGTGCTAAACTACGAATGACACGGAAGAGCGCGCTGTCATTTGTTCAAAGCTGTATTGTATTTGATACATGGTCACATTGATGTAGTTTTTAGGCTTCAGCACTACAGCTAAATTTGTTTTTTTTTATGATCTGTATTCTCAAGTTTATACGTAAAGTCCAAATGTACAGTTTATTTCTTATGGTGAGTTTGATTGCTGTTTGTTATTGTTATACTTTCATGTTAAATACTGAAATCTGATTGGTTAAGACGCAGTTCATAATCCGTTCTATTACCCTCAGCGTTAGCAACGCACTTAACAACAGGTAACATTAAAAATTGTTACATGCGCGAAAATTATGCGCGTACGGTTCGCTGTAGAATTCACGTTATTCCTATATAAAAGCAGTAAAATTGTCTTAAAAATTAAGACATTCAGTATAACAAAATAAATAGTGCCTGTTTGGGAGGATAACAGTTGAAATTGACACCCCTCGAAAACCATTGTCAACCTCCGCTTCGCGTTGGTTGACAATGGTTTCCTCGGGGTGTCAATTTCTACTGTTACCCTCCCAAACAGGCACTATTTATATATTGTAATTAATGCATTGGTTGTATATATTAATAATCGTTAGTTGTTCATTAATAAAATAATGCCGACTATTAGCACATACATGTACATTTTTCAGTACATTCACATTTTAGCAAGACAAAAAATGTTTGTTTTTTTGAAAAACCTATTGATATTTAGATTTTAAATTGGTTTATTAACACATTAAAACCCTGCAATATGCAAAGAAAAGGAGAAAAGGGTTGCTAGGTTAAATGAAAGTTGATTTTCCTAATTCAAAATTAAACTTCAGTCAAGATATTTGATTCTCGGGTAATTCTGACATGCTTCTCATAACATCACCAATGACATAGTTTTCATGTATTTTTTTAAAAATAGTATTCAATGTACATGTCGTAGGTTTTCCTGTTGAAGGGACATGGCCACGATTTTGGTCAAAATCATTTTCCCGATCTTAATGTTTAGAATGCTTCACTAAGGCATCTTTAATAGTCATTTAAAATTTGAGTGCCATTCTATGAGTTATAAGAGAGTTACAGAGCTTGAATTTCTTTGCTATGTAAACAAAGATTTTGTTTACATTTTGAATGTTGAAGTGAAAAGTCCAGTTTAAGACCTAAAATAAATGCGTTAAACGTTAGGATCTGTTTAGTTATGCTTAAAAAGGGTTAGTAGACAGACAGATCAACTTAAAATGGTTTTTTACTGGTATATTGATTCTATGTAATCAAAAACATGGTACGAACCTTCTTTACATGACAAGGAATAGTGAGCCCTGTATCTTGCTTATAACTCTACAAATGGCCCTCAAATTTCACTTGATATCTAAAAATGCATTCCTAAAGCATAATAAATAACAAAAACAGAAAAACAGAATCTGAACAAAATCGTGGCCATGCCCCTTAATGACCCAAATGCTTCCACCGTCTCCTGCGCCAGCAACAACGTTTACCCCGCGCCAAGAACTCCAGCACCGCGGTCATCCTTACCCCGAGCAGCAAGGTAGTAGTCCCAAAGTCTCCAGTATTCAGTCCCCAGCCAAGGAGCTCTACTCCAGTGTTCCTGTCCACTTTGACTGGTATTTGCAAAGGGGAGGGTATACATGCATTACTTACGACCCCCTTGGATGAAGAAAAGCCCAATTCCAAGGACGAGCGTAACTAGTAGACAGAGGAATAACCTCTTTAACAAAACCTTGGTCCTTTTAAGGACCACCCATATGTTTAGAAAAGTGGCTTCTATCACACATAAAATAAAAACACAAGAATATATCCAAATAAAATTGAAAAAAAATGTTTACATCCAAATAAAGTAACACATCTTATTTGTTATATATAAAATCACATTCCATTTAACAGATTCTTTTTATCGATCTTATATATTTTTGACGTCATACATGTATCTGCATTCCACTCTAAAGAATATGAAAGAAAATAAATATTGCGTTTAGTTCCATGACCGTTTCATTTTAAATTTTATGAAAAAGACATCATTTGATCGGATCGACGGTTCACCGTTGATAGTTGCCTTGTAATTCTTGTTCTCCCCCTTCCATTCAATCGTATTAATAATCATTGCTTGCAGATATGCATTTAAGAAAATGATCTGATGATAATAATCTTTCAATTTTAAAAGTAAACATTTAATACAAACTTAATCATTTCTGACCTGTTTTAAATCTAACGTTTATACATGTGTCTATACTACTATTTTAAAATAATAGACTCGAATTCTTGGGCTTTAATACCGAAAAATCGGAAGAGTACTGACTTTTGTTTTATTTATTCTAAAAAAACATTGGTACTCGAAGATTACCAGTTTGTTTGTTTTTTCTCAATCAAGCTTTGCCAAATAATAACCAACGAAGACTCCTTTAAAAAATTCGGAGATTATCTGGATTTTTTTTTAATTTTACAATCTTGCACATGCGCATTACATTAACGGTAAATCACGGGAGGCTCTTTAGTTTACGTTTCCTGAATATCACATTTCCGTGGATAATACGTGTGAATTTTCATTGAAAATCTGTCTTATAATCTGTTTATCAAAGGAATACGGGAGATACCTCTATATCAGTGCATTTTATATGAAATATCCCGAGAGTTCCGAATGTCAACATGGTGTGTAAATTCGAAGCGTGTAAAAACGTTGGTGAAAAAGTGTTGAATTCTTCATTAATATGAATAAAGTTTTTTTGACTGTTATTTTCAATGCAGCCTCATTAATTTCCTCCAAAATCGTTTCGGAGCGATTATGCATTTTTAAAAAAAAATTACGGATAGATGGAAGACATTTTACCTGTGGCAATGGCCTGTCCCGAAACACGGTTAGATTATTCTAACAAAGCAGAGTGTAGTGAAATTAATAGCATTATTGTAGTCTTAAAGCTTGATTATGTCCACAATACGGTGTGTCGACGTATCTATTTCGTAAATGCCCAATATCATATGCAATGTCAACCCGTGCACGCACGGGTCAAAGTCTAGTAGTAAATGTCTTGATACAATGTATCCCGTTTTCCGTTCTGTAGTTAAGCAGCATCCAGGGCGGAACATTTTTTTCTATTTAAAGAAATGATCGGTATTTGCTATCATTCAGAAGCTTCATGTTAATGCAATTGGAAAGCATGCAATAAAAATAATTTTAAAAGGATATTATAACATCGCACCGTTTTCTTAATTTTTTTTAAAATCAAATTTAGCTGAACTCTAACGTTATCTCCCTTATCCAAAGGTGGTGATAATTTTGATCTCTTGTCATAATTTTGTTTTGATTTCATCTTATCACTCATCATGGAGTGTTTGACATCAAACTGGTCATGAACATGAGGTTTTCACAAGGAGGGGTGTAAGGGCAAATATGATCGTAACCTTCTAGACATTAGTAATTGGGATGGTGAAAGACCAATACTGAGGGGTGTTGAACGATAAGCAAGGAGGGACATAAATATGTTGTGTCCACCTTTCTTAGACTTTATCAACAGACGTTTGGCAGTTTGGACAGTTCGTTCGGCGAGTCCATTAGACTGGGGATATCTGGGACTAGAAGTTCTGTGGAGGGCAAAATCCCTAAATTCATGACTAGAGTATTGTGGCCCATTATCTGATACTACTTTCTCTGGAATACCATTTCTAGAGAATGATTCTTGCAGCTTAGAGATAATACTCTGACTAGTTGTGTATTGAAGTTTAAAGATTTCAAAATATCTACTGTAATAATCTACGACTACAAGAAAATCCTGATCTTCCCATGTGAACAGATCAGTGGCAACAACTTGCCATGGGTATTCAGGTACTTCTGTCATGTTCAAAGGTTCCCTAGGTTTTGAGTTGCGGTGGGTAAGGCATGTAGTGCAAGTAAGAATCATATCACGTACTTGTTGTGATATACCAGGCCAAAACATAGAGTCTCGGACCCGTCTAAGGGTTCTCTCTACCCCTGGGTGACCTGTGTGAAGTTTCTGCAACATCTCATATTGCATTGACCTTGGAATGACAATTCTTTTCCCTTTCATGACTAACTGATCTATAACAGACAATTCATCTCTAGAATTCCAGAAATCTCTTACAGAGAGTGGACACTGAGCCATGTGCTCTGGCCAACCATTAAGAATGGTGCTCATTAAGGTAACTAACTGAGAATCTTGAACAGTTTCTGACCTGATTCTGTCAAGACATGTGTCACTCATGTGTATAGTGCTAGATATCATCTGAACTTGGGCTTCAAGATCATCAGATATAGATGGACATGTATCAGGTAGGTATTTTTGGAGACAAAGTGTCAGCTACTGGAATTTTCTTACCAGGAACATGTGTAAGGTGAATAGAATACCTTTGAAGCCGTAATATCACACGCTGTAACCTAGCTGGCGCTGAGTGAATGGGTTTTTGCATAATCGATACCAAAGGCTTGTGATCAGTTTGAACTGTCACATCTTTACCATAAATGTACTGGTGAAAATAACTACACCCAAATACAATAGCATACATCTCTTTCTCTATCTGAGCATAATTTACTTCACTAGGAGTCAGTGTTTTTTATGCATAACAAACAGGTTTGCCATCCTGCAATAATGTAGCTCCTAGACCATACTTTGAAGCATTTACTTGCAACACTGCGTCTTTACTGGGGTCAAAATATGAATAGGATAGAATAGAATAGATCCTGGAGACCTTGTAAGAATGGACTTGACCTTGTTAAAGGCTTCATCTTGGGCTGCATCCCAGACAAATTCAGACCTGGACGATAATAGCATCCTCATGGGAGCAGTTACCTCTGACAAGCTTGGCGCAAATTTTGCTAAATAGGTAATCATACCTAAAACAGTCTCAAGCTCACTGCGATTCTTAGGGGGCTGCATCTCGCTGATGGCTTTGACCTTTTTGGGGTCAGGCTTAAGACCTTGACCTGATATTATGTGACCAAAATAGTCTACTTCTGTTTCACAAACAGCTAGTTTTTCTGGATTAAGCTTTATGCCCGTTGCAGAACTGCACGCAAGTTTGTATCATGTTCTGCTTTGGTCTTGCCATATACAAGAACATCGTCAACTATAGCAAATAAACCTGGTAAATCTTCAAAGCATTCATCAATTTTGCGTTGAAATTCATCTTGTGGTGACTTCAGACCAAAGGGAAGTCTTAGAAATCTATACCTGCCATAAGGGGTATTGAAAGTAGTCAACATGCTAGACTCCTCTGTGAGTTTCAATGTCCAATAGCCACTGCAAGCATCTAGTTTCGTAAAGTACTTTGCTTTAGAGAGCTGTGGAAGAACATCACTGGGAGTTTTAATGGGGTAGTGTGGGCGACGAATAGCCTTATTTAGATCTCGTGGGTCTAAACAAATTCTAAGTGTTCCGTTAGGTTTTTCAGCAATAACCAGGGAATTAACCCATTGGGTTGGTTCTTTGACCTTTGTAATTACCTTGACCTTTTCCATCCTATCCAATTCTACCTTAAGCTTTTCAGATATGACGTGCGGGACCCTACGGGGTGGGTGAATAACTGGTTGTATAGTTGGGTCAACTTCAATTTTAACTTCACCTGGGAACAGACCTATACCTGTAAATATATCTCGGTATTCGGCAAGTACTTGATCTTTATCAAGGGACTTGGAAGGTGGGGTCAGATTAACTGAGGCAACTAGTTTTACAAGTCCTAAGTTTAAACATGATGGTAACCCCAAGATAGGCGGAGCCTTTTTCCCCTTTGGATCAATGACATGAAAGTCTGTCTGTACCCTTTGACCCTTGCAATCAATATCTAGACTGCAAACTGAGATTTTGAGCCGGACGGAGAGGGCATGACACTTGCATACGTCTATATACATTGATGGGGAGTACATTTACTTGTGAACCTGTGTCTAGTTTACAATTTACAGTGCTGTTTGACCCTGCATGCAATACATTCAATTCAGCAAATGCTTCACTATTTGTGATACTTGTACATGATTTTGCAATACAATCAATAAAGAAACCATCATAATGATCATCTACATCATCATATTCATCAACTTTTTTAAATGATTGACACAACTCATCATATTCATCTACACCACTATATTCATGAATTTCACAAACACTTTTGCACACTTTGGAGAAATGATTCCATCGTCGGCCTTTGGTACACTGCTTTTCTTTTGCGGGACACCGGACTTCTTTGTGATGGTCGAAACCACAGTTCTGATACTTATCTTGATGCGCGTGTGCGTTGTCTTGTCCCCGGTGATCGTCTCGTCTTCTATGAGAAGTTCCTCTTCTACGTGACGGTACTATGGATCTGTGAGCTTGAATGTTTCCTCGGCTGCGTCCCCTGGAATAAGGTCTGCCAAGAGTCACTGCAGTGACATCCTTCGGAATGGTAGAATTATCTGTTCCAGGTGGCCCCATCGTCTTCAGCTGCTGCTGCGAGTATTCAAAATTCTGAGCAATTTGGATTGCTTTCTCCAGTGTGAGGTGTGCCCCTTCGTTGATCAGTCTCTCTCTCACCTTAGCTGAGTTTGTGTCAAATACAAGGCGATCTCTAACCATCTCATCTTCTGCTCTACCAAATGCACAGTCTTTAGCTAACAGACGCAAGCGGGTAATATATTGCTCCACTGGTCGTGCACCTTGTGTCTCGTTATTGAAAATATATCTCGAAAAGACTGGATTATGCTTGGGCTGTACGTATTCTTGAAATTTCTTGAAATGTACTTCTAGCGATTTACCTTCATCTTCGCTGAGGGTCCAAGTATTGTAAACATCTCGGAACTTTTCTCCTGCCCATAGAAGTAAATATCGAATCTTCTGCTTCTCCTCTTTTTCAGCGAGAGGTCCTTCAAAAATGAGTTCAACGGGTTGTCTGAATTTCTTCCACGCCTCGAGTAGGTTTGATGCGTCCCATTGCATCTGCAGTTGCGGAATACCTGCTAGATCCATTCTGCGATTATTTTACTATGTAAAATTATAATTCTGACACCATGTTATGGTATATTAAGCCACGGATGCTAGCGGATTTCGGTACATCACAAATAACGCCATTTCTAACTTTTCTAAACTTTTATCTGCGCATGCTCAATAAACAAATCAAGTCGAACATAGAATATTTCTTATAATATGACAACCCCTGTAGGTGGATAGTGTTCCATGCGTTCCGCCGGTATGGGCTTACTTTGTATAAAGTGTGACAAAATCGCCACTAAATGATATT
The DNA here is from genome assembly GCF_025612915.1 of Magallana angulata. Classification (NCBI taxonomy): domain Eukaryota; kingdom Metazoa; phylum Mollusca; class Bivalvia; order Ostreida; family Ostreidae; genus Magallana; species Magallana angulata. The sequence goes on from NC_069115.1 coordinate 35,414,791, forward strand.
ACAGTTTTGTTCAATATGGGAAATAAATTCTATGTTAATTTACTTGTTGTGTCAATTCTAATATTCGGTGTATCTGGGGTTAAAATTTTGATAACCATTGTTAGTTGCCTGTATTAAAATATGAAAACATCCTAAGTTGTCAGAACTCGTGTTCATACCTTTTTGCTTAGGTAGAGTAGATTCAAGCTTGTTTAAAACATCATACATGAAAACCCCTTAAGTAGGTAGGTATCACAATGGGAGTTAAGATTGAATATGTAAATTATATTTCCATACGGATAAGTGGATGCAATTTTAAGATCCTTCTAAATATGATCTTTTCATTCATTCATCCATGTGTTATTTAATTCCCTATTAGAGGATCACGAAGTAATATTATAATGTGCTAAATTGTCAAGAAATTTTATTTTGATACCAGAGAGCTGACTTGATACAAGTAGGAATTATAACTATTGTTGTTAACAAAGAAATGTGACCCCAGAGCCTCTTGCTTAGTTTAAAATTCATTGCAACAACTCTGATGTTGAATATATAAATGTAAATATATTTATTAACACTGATGTTTAAAAATTGAAAGAATAAAGTATCTTGTTTTCCAGCAACGGTTTATAACAATGATTTTAATTTTCATCTGAAAATAATCATTGTATACATGTAACCATCTGTACGTTTAATCTTAATATTTAGAATATAAAAACAAAACGATGTACAATGCGAGAAGAAAAGCTGCAATAAACACAAGACTAACAATAGCATAATACATGGCAAGTAGTGATGAGGAATTACCAAGTTGTTTTCTTTTCTTTTCTGTGGAAACAGCGTTGGATGTATTATCTGTAAAATATATAGAAAACTCGTTAGTCTTCTTTCGTACTGATTCCTGAAATAATATACTTAAGATTATATTTGTATTATTCAATTTAATTTATAGCTTTAAAAATATTTTTCCTAAGACCAAAAACCTGTAGGAATATTTACCAATTACTTTAGATGTTGACGATTTGATGGTTAAAACTTGAATCGTTTTCGATGGTGAAATAGGTACACTCATCATGCCTTAAAGATAAAAGAACTTCAAAACAAAAGGAATTTAACCAATAAAACAGTTACTGTAAAACCCACCAAAAATCCTAATCTCTGTTAAAATCATCGAGTTGTATATTATTTAAGAGTCATACATGTACCAACAATTTAAATCGCTACAGCTGTTCAGATATAAGACAATATTTTTATTTATTTTACACAAATAAAGAAACCATATCATATCATTTGTACCAAAATAAAAAGGTAAACACAAGGAATGAAAAGTATACCTTCTGATGAAGACTTTGAACATCCAGCTATATGATTGCATTGATCTTTGGTACAATCGCATTTTAGTTTACATCCTTGACCATAGTACAGTCCATGACACTTTGTACTACAGTTTTTTCCTATATAACCATCACTACAGGCTAATAAAGCGGAAAATAAACATCATTATCAAAATCTTTAATTTGAATAATGTTAATTACATCAAAGGTTGAAAAAAAATTGTTAGTACCTGAACATTTTCCAAGAGTCTCATTCCAAACATATCCCAGACAACACGTTGTTGTTTTCTCTTGTCTTAATAAAGAAATATTAATTTTTTTTGACTTCCTGTTAATGAATGGCAATTAAAGTGGGGTTTTATCATTTATAATTCGGATTGTTTGACAACGGATATTGATGAAACTCTTTGATTGGTGTATATATATATATATATATATATATATATATATATATATATATATATATATATATATATATATATATATATATATATATATATTTGTTAAACGTTGAGAAAACGTCATATATATTTTGTACGTGTATGCTCCCGCGTCGATTTCATTATATATACTGTCAAACAGTCCTTTTAAAAAATCAACAACCTTGAAAAAAGGTCAACATTAATTTAAATATATCGTTAATATATATATATCAAAAGCTCAATCCCCTCCTATGAAATTTCATTTGTGCATGTATATGTTTCCATGTTTCATTAGATATGTTCTAATTTAGAGATGTCCCTTATTGTTGATGAAATATGAAATCTGCTTAAACTGAGTAATATCAAAATACTCCTTTTAATATATATATATATATATATATATATATATATATATATATATATATATACATATATATATATATATATATATATATATATATATATATATATATATATATATATATTTAATTTTTTTAAATTGAGTTTAATGACTTTGTGTTCATTGCTTTCTAATCCTCTAAATTGTTCTTATTAGATTTGTATGTTATTACCACGGAAGGCTATAGAAAAAAAAAATAACCAAAAAAATCCAAATATGATCCAAATACATTGTTAAAGAATAAAAGGAAGAATTATAAACATCATTGAGGAAATGTTTAATTAAGTTTCAAACCTAATACGGAGGAAAACTGGCCTTCCTACATTTTATCCTCTTACAATATTTAACAATGTGGACAGTTTATGGATTTTGTAGCATCGTTTCTAGCTCACCTGAGCTGAAAGCTCAAGTGAGCTTTTCTGATCACATTTTGTCTGTCGTCCGTCTGTCTGTTTATCAGTTTGTCCGTCCGTCTGCCCGTAAACTTTTCACATTTTCAACATCTTCTCCAGAACTGCTGGGCCAATTTCAACCAAACATGGCACAAAGTATCCTTTGGCAAAGGGAATTGGAAGATGTGAAAATTACGGGCCATACCCTTTTGCAAAGGGAGATAATTAGAAATTCATGAAAAAATTTGAAAAATTTCAAAAACCTTCTCAAGAACCATTATGCCAGGAAAGCTGAAACTTGTGTGGAAGCATCATCGGGTAGTGTTAATTCAAAGATGTGAAAATAATGACACCCCTGGGAGTAGGGTTGGGCTACAATGGGGGGGGGGGGGTGGGGGTTAAGGTTCAAAATTTTACTTAGTAATATGTAGTTAATCTTTAAAAATCTTCTTCTCAGAAACTAATCGGCCAGGAAAGCTGAAACCTGTGTGGTAGTATCCTCAGGTAATGTGGATTCAAAATTATAAAAATCATGATCCCCAGGTGTAGGGTTTGGCCACAAACAATGGGGGGGGGGGGTTAAAGTTTAACATAGAAATATATAGAGTAAATCTTTAAAAATCTACTCAGAAAATAATCAGCCAGGAAAGCTTAAACGTGTGTGAAAACATTCTCAGGTAGAGTAGATTCGAAGTTGTGAAAATCATGACCCCTGGGGTAGGGTGAGGCACAATGGAGGGTCGAAGGTTTACATATAATAATATAGGAATATATAGAGTAAATTTTTAAAAATCTTCTTCTCAGAAACTAATCAACCAGGAAGGCTTAACCTTGTTTGGAAGCATCCTCAGATAGTGTAGATTCAAAGTTGTGAAAATGATGACAACCCTGGGAGTAGGGTTGGGCCACATTGGGGAGGGATCATTGTTTTACATTGGAATATGTGGAGTAATTCTTTAAAAATGTTCTTCTCAGAAACTATTCAGCCAGATGATTTTTATTATTTTTAAGACTTTGGCCCCATGACAATTCTTCGGCCTCATAAGAAGGTTCAGAGTTTGATGTAGGTTTACATCCCATATATAAACAATTGCTAAGGATCTTTTTGGGAACTGGGAGTAGGATTGGGGCACAATGGGGGGGGGGTCAAAGTTTAAATAGGAATATATAGAGTAAATCTTTCAAATATCTTCTTCTCAGAAACTAATCAGCCAGGAAGGCTTACCTTGTTTGGAAGCATCCTCAGATAGTGTAGATTTAAAATTGTGAAAATGATGACAACCCTGGGAGTAGGGTTGGGCCACATTGGGGAGGGGTCATTGTTTTACATAGGAATATATAGAGTAAATCTTTAAAAACGTTCTTCTCAGAAACTATTCAGCCAGATGATTTTTTTATTATTGTTAAGACTTTGGCCCCACGACAATTCTTCAGCCTCATAAGAAGGTTCAGAGTTTGATGTAGGTTTATATCCCATATATAAACAATTGCTAAGGATCTTTTTGAGAACTACAATACTCAACATGTGATATGACTATATATCATCCTGTTAGAAAAGGGACTAATGATTATAAACATAAGAATATCCAGGGGGGAAATGGAATTTATTTATACAGGATCTATATGTATTATGTACATGTAGATGAAAGCTCTATGTTCCTTGTTCAGTCGAGTGCGCGGACTAGGTCGTATGGTGACAGGCGGTTCAACGTGGCCAGTTGTACATTGTGGAACAACCTTCCCCAAAATCTTAGATTAGAGGGAATTTTTATTCATTTTAAAAATTATTTAAAACTTATCTTTTCAGAAAGGCTTATCCAGACTATTCTTAAGTATTTACGCATTTTAAACTTTATTTTATTGAGTACAGAGACAGCACAGCATTGATTTTACATGTAAACAAAATTTAGTGTTATATAAGTATGTGGCTTTATAAATTTTGTATAATAATAATATTATCATTATTATTGTTCATTGTCCAGATAGTTTGTATTATGACTCCATTAAGCTGATTTTATCATACCTATTGTTTCTCAGGTGAGGCCTCTTGTTTAAAGTATGTTTGGGGGGGGGGGGGGAGGAGGAGGACTCATCCAAGAAACAAATTGACTAAAAATAATAAAGTGAAAAAAGTCGAATTCGATAATCATGAAACGCCTTAAATTGTGGGGATGGGAGGAACAGGAAGAAAGTAAGTATACTTATAACTTTATTCTTCATTTAATTATTTCAATTTTTTAAATGCTCTAAAAAAGTTGAGAGGGGGATTCAATTTTCTCTATGTTAATGTAAGAAAAATGTTTGCCGTGAGAAAAAAAATGCCAACGTTCTACCCCCGTGCTACGTGTCTGCTCCTTTATCAAATTAATCCTTCTAATTATTTTTTTTTTATACAAAATAATATACAAATGGTTTAATTTGTATCAAAACTTACCCTGGACATAATGTAGAATATGCTGGAACAAGGCAAATAGAAAACAATGCTGAGTAAAACAGAATCATCGTGTGTGGTTAAAATGTAATGGATTATTCTTTCCTTATCTTCATAATTTACATGTAGATATGATGTAATGACATGTAAATGTGATCCACAAACAGGAAATGTTTTAAAAACATAATCAATGATGCGTTTCCGTGTTTTTATTTATTTATAGAACATACAATTGGTTCGACCATCATGCCTTTTTAATGCACGTGTTTCTCTTAATACAGAAGGACTGCTTATTGCTTGTTTTAAAGGTTTATTGCCTTAAAACAAATTTGTGGTATAAACCTTCACATTAAACAAATATAACAGTCATAATCATAAATTTTATATATATATATATATATATATATATATATATATATATATATATATATATGTATATATATATATATATATATATATATATATATATATATATATATATATATATATATATATATATATATATATATATATATAATTATCATACACATTGTCAAATCGATAAATAAATCTACAATGACTACAATTATACTGTAATACAATAAGTTTTATTTGTTGATAAAGGACCACTAATTGTGTGCTTTGTTTTGTAACGAACTAATACTATGTATATAATAAACATGAAAATTGCCAGAAAAAAGAGACTGATAACCGCATCGCGCATGTTCCTCGAAAGCGGAGAGTCTGCATGCTTCTTGGTTTTTTCCACTCGACAAGTGTCGTCGCCATGGTTAGTAGTAGTAGGTGCATCCTTTGTGATCAAATCAAGATCTGTAAGGAAATTATACATACATGTACATGTTTAGTTATATACTGTTAACAGGTATTGGATAAATGTTCACATGTAACTAACGAGGAAATTAGTGAAACAAATTACTGTTTCCCATACACAGGGTAGTATATTTTTTTTTTTAGAATCTTAGATGGTTGTTACAGCATACAATTTAAATTGCAATTAAAGAATTCAATATCAATTCAATATCAAACTTTATGAAAAATTGAAATTCAAAAAGCAAGTAATTCAGTTGCTTATGTTATCGTTTTTGTTATGACCGACCAATATTTATTTCTATGCAATACATTGTATTACTGCAGTGGCAGGAGACTGGATATGTAAAAAATAATGTCACACTGTCACGGTCTTTTGGTTTCATATGAATATAATTTTGACTGGATTGGAAAGAACTAACATTATTATAAATCGAAATAGCAATAGCGCAATCAAAGCAATTTTAGGAAGTTTATTTTAAAATGACAAAAGGGGTAAATAAATGCTTACCATCATTTTTTTTTTACTGATGAGATAAATGTGCTGGTCATCACTGAAAAAGTTGCCGATTTACTGGTCCAGTCTAAAGGAATCAAACAATATTTCATGCAAAATGTAGTCGTCACTGATTTTATACTATATAACCACTAAATGTAAGGTATTAAAACTGTTTTCAAAGTCATCAACAAACTTGTGTATTTAGTTTTACTTACCAGGACAACCTTCAGCGGGTTTACAGTCATCTTTGTTGCAGGAACATTCTAAAATGCAAAGAATTGGGATTTACGGGAAGAAATATGTGTGTACATTATAAGCCATGAAGCGGTAGTTAGTTTGCATTTGCAAATATATGTATTCCAAATTTTTGTTTAAAACTAACTTGTACATCTATTCTCTATTCTATTCCAGTAATATCCAGGGCAACACTTAAGACTCCCATCATAACTGTTACATGCACATGTAAAAGAACAAAACATGTCGCTCAATTATAAGATTTAGCATTTTTGTACATTATACATACACATGTACATATATATTATACATGTATAAGTAATATTACCATGTTGCTGTTTTTATTTTCAGTTATCATTGCCGTTTTCTGTTGGTAATGTCTAAATAAAATGTGCTTAATATTTAAAACGAATAATATCTCACCTTGGACAAACATTTGCATGTAAAGTTCCAATACATAAGTAAAGGATAGGCAATACCCACAGTACAAATACCAATAAATTCATATTTTTGTATACGTCAAAATGGAACAAGTTAGCAGCTGGAACAAATCCACAAGTTGATAACTTTCATAAAACTATTTTAAAGTAAAAAATATATTTACGATCACTTCCTTTCTAAAAAGAAAGTCGTATTTAGATCTAGGACAACGTGATGTTAGAATAAAATTATAGAGTTCTTGACCAGGATAATAACTGCATTCTGGTTACAGATTTGTTTCATGCCATTGTTCAGATGTGTCTCTGAATATTCAATTTGACAAGCAAACATTTACTGGAATCAAAGTTTATCTTTATACAAATAATGCATCCTAGCAAAAGTAACAATAGTAAATGTTAAAAAAAACAATTTGTTGACTATAGCAAAACCTTTTCTAAATATTTATCGCTTACAATTATGTCTATCTATTCTGTCCTTTTTTATTCTTTTCTTAAACCGACGTATCTTTAGAAATTTAACATACTTTTTAGTCGATAGAGAAAAGGTAATGCTAAAAGTGGGAGAGGCCATAAAGAAGAAAATGCTGCCAACAATCAAAACCGTTAATTCCACTTAGTCAATGAAAAAACAAAAATAGGGCCAACCAAAGCTTGTATGCGGGGGTAGAGATATAGTTAGAAGTGCAATATCAGCTGCAACAATACTTATTGAACTTGTTAATAAATGCACATCGAGTTCAACTAGTTGCAAGGGATAAAATTTGTTCGACCCAACGGTCAATCAGTCAGTTAGTCCTACCTACAGATGGTCAGTCAGTCCTACCTGTTTGCCAGTGCAACTCTTCTTAAACCGATGCAGAGACCCTCGTGACACAATAAGGATTATACGAATATTAAGTGAAATATGCAGTAAATTCTTTTTTGACATTTTTAAAACATAATTCCGACTCTGTTATTTTTTCAGTTTTACTTACAAGTTAAAACATTAAATAAACTTATAAAATAGTGTTTTAGTGCAACTCCCCTGATTATATATTAAATATGTTTATGCTTGTTTTACGTTAATATTTTAGTGTAAATATTTACAAGAAATTCCGATTACTGTTTTGTCCTTCAAATCTTCCGTAAAATCCTGCATAATAATAAATATTTACAGGAAATTCCGGGGTTTTATTTTCGTGTTTGAAATCTTTCTTATAAACTGAAAAGATGCAAAGTGTTTGTATATAATAGAAAAAAAAGAAAGCCAAATTCAAACGAATTTTTTAAGCAGGTATTATAAAGAGACAAGTTACAATTATCTTGAAGTTGAAACTTTAATTAAGGTATTGTAGCAAAAAAGTATTAATGTATCTTTTTAAATTTATCTATTCGTTATCCGAGAAATGCAAAGTTAAATTTCTCTTCTTAGTACATGTGTATTACATTAAACATGTTTAAATGAAACTCGAATTCAATACGTTTGTATTCCATTACGATTAAGGTAATGTTTGCATTTTTTACCAAAGTTTAATAAGGAATTATAATAACAATTTAGCTAATCCGAAATACTACTTTTGTCTATAAAACAAGATACCTATGTAATAGATATATATATAGACTATTTGATTGCTCTTTATCATAGTTGTTTTGTGATTTTAAAAATGATTTAATAACAGTATTAACTTAAAACAGAACAAATTGTCAAACATTGTAGTACATTATATACTACATGTACTTACTTATTTATTATAAAGATAATTGAAGTTAAAAACAAGATTTTTCTCTTAATCTGATCATAGAGTATCTTTAATAAGCGTTTTGTTATAATGTTTTATTCACACAATATAGGTATTGCATGTCCTACACTATAGCAATCTCCAAAATAGTAGAACAAATACTTGGTAACAGGACTGTTTTATAACATGCAAGAAAGTGTAACAAAGAAATATACCCCCATTCCTGAACTGCAAAAGTGTTTCAACAGTTAGTTAGTATCAGTTGTTTATAATTATATCTTAATAAAAAAAATCGCTGCCGGGAAATTAGCGTTGCATGTTATTTGTGATTTAATGCTGTGTTGACACGGCTAACAAGGTTATCAAGGAAGATAAGTTATGATGCTTGAAATCGACGTGGAATATCGTTATAGATGTGGACTTGTCTCCATATTCATTATCTACGGCCACTATGAACATATCTTTTTAATGGTTCTTGTCGGTAATTGCCTTTACTTATCTCCGTTTTGTCCTTTGTTAACTGTTTTAGTGAATAAATATATAAGAACTAGGGTCGATATGTAGTCAAATCTTTCTTAAGCATCAACTGAATTCCTCGAACGATAGCCTCTGGTAATACAATACAAGTTTATCTTTTAAAAAAGATTGGCGAGCTAGCGCTGTAGCAATCATAAAACACAGAAGCAGATTTCTAAAACATTGGTTCAAATTTCTGAATCGATTTATTAACAATAGGAAGGCACAGTGGTATACTGGAATTGTGCTGGAGTGGGGTCTCAATTTGAAATTGTGAATCTTGAGTGGACGTCACATCGGCAATGACATAGGTTATTGTCTGTGCCTTGATCATAATGTATCTCCTGTAATTTCAATTTCGAGTTGAATTTTGTTTAGGAACCATTTGTAATTGTTTGTAGCAATCGTATCTTCTCGGGCCTTTCCGGCAAGCTCGGAAAACATATCCGAAGTTGTCTTCCAAACTTGAAGGAATTTAAGATAATGCTAGCTACATGTTATTTATTAAAATATTGAAAATAATTTTGCATTATAAGACCGAAGCTACTGTTACTTTTTGACATTAACGATAAAACTCAAAACTTCACGTGAAGATGATAAAACGAAATTAAAATGGCACAGTTTATCTACAGTAGTACATTATTCCCAGAATCCCCTCGAGAGCGCTAGCAACAAATAAAAAGTTTTGTTCACCAGGTACCACGGATGTTCCAAGAAAAATTGGCAAGTGCACAACAACTGATCATGTGATTAAATTTGCATTCCATTGAAGTAATTAAAAGCAAAATCATATAATATGTTTGCTATAGTCCCCTTTCTGTTTACCGGGGTAAACACAAATAAACAAATAATGTAGAACTGCTTAATCTACTTGGCAAACGTCATTACAGTGCACTGCATAATGTCTAAAATCAAAATAAAATATGTTTACTGGTTTATAGAGCATTTTTTGTAATGTTAAAAGAGGTGAATGTATAATTTATTTTATTCCATGATTTTACGCTATTTCTAATCGACCCGTTCATGTCCATCATCATCACTACGTGTAGGTCAGGCTTGGGGCAAACTACATTGCAAAGTGATGCTTTACATTACCATTACTTCATAAATTTGGGCATCAAATTACCGTTACTATTACTTGATGTTCTTGAAGCAATGCACTACATTACCATTACATGAGTTAAGTAATGCAATACCGTTACGATTACTTTGTCAAAAATCACACATTTGTTTTAAATAGTAAAGCTAATTAAAAGAGTTTTTGCAAATGTTTAAATATAAAACACTCTTTAACATATCTACAGGTTCATGTTCAGTATCAGATTCCAATTATTTGACTTATACAAGATTAATTCTTTATTTGCTCAATAGATTATCATCTAATGGTATTATGAACAACATGTCACATAATTCAATTGATACAGAAAACAAGTTATGGTATAAAGTTGCGGTTGTTAAAAGCTAAAAAGAGATATTTCCCCAAATGACCCAAATGCCTAACATTTTTGCCATTCAATCGTATTAATTTATGAACAGAGAGTTTTCCCAGTGATACTTTTTAATATATCTTAAATGGATTTTTTTTTTACTGAGGACACGTTACGACAAAAGACTGCTGTTGTACTTTATCATCATCAAAGTTTCAAAGGGTTCATCTTTTAACTGCTTTCTGTCAGGTTTGAAAATCTTCCCAGCTTATTAAATTAGCGTTCTACAGGAGTAGTGGAAGCTGGGACTGACAGATTGTTTGGAAATCTTTAACTTAGTATATATTAAGTGGAATAACAGAAAAAATACATGGCTTTAGTATTTTCTATTAGTTTAAATTAATATACTAAATATGAGAGAGAGAGAGAGAGAGTGAGAGAGAGAGAGAGAGAGAGAGAGAGAGAGACAATAACAGAGAGCCGATTCAAAACTCAAATTTTCGGGACAACCCGTCCCTTTTTCAGGACCAAAAAATAAATCACATAGGTAAAAAACAAAGAAAACAAAATCTAAAGCTACTACTAAACTACTTAAGAAACTATTAAAAAGAACAGCTACATTATACACATCTGTCAACTGCGCTTCTTTCATTTATTAGTTCCTTTACTACCTTTTATTTGTAAATCATTTTTTTTTCTTAATTTCATTTATTTATTTATTTATTTTCTATTTAATTTTCTCTCTATCTAATCAAAAATTCGAGTCAATATCATAAGTGCCGTACGAGTTAATAACGGGGGTTCAAATTTTCATTTATTAACTCGGACATCAATTTTAATTAGCTAATTAACTTAATCAGGCGTGAAGTTGGTAGTCGATTGATTACTTTAGAGCGATCGGCGACAGTATCAACACCTTCTTTAAGAATGTGAACAAATGATGTGTATAATGTAGCTGTTCTTTTTTATAGTTTCTTAAGTAGTTAAGTAGTAGCTTTAGATTTTGTTTTCTTTGTTTTTTACTTATGTAATTTATTTTTTGGTCATGAATAAGGGACAGGTTGTCCCGAAAATTTGACAATTTCTATTGTTCGTGTCGTTAGCCATTTTTAGTGCTTTATATATTCAGTTTACTGGCTTAGTATCTATATATTAGATCCAACACTTTAAAGATACCTAGTGTTGTTGATTCTATTCAGTGCTTTATATATATATATATATATATATATATATATATATATATATATATATATATATATATATATATATATATATATATATATATATATATATCCAAAGTCTCTTTTTCAATGAATTATAAAAGACTTTTAAAACATTGTTTCAAAATATTTCGACCGTGTTACCGGTCTTCATCAGTCGATGTTTTTAGAAAAGCACCGACTGATGAAATAACATTGTAGTCGGTGTTGACTGATGGTTTTGACTGATGGTGTTTTCAGAAAAACACCGACTGATGAAGACCGGTAACACGGTCGAAATATTTTGAAACAGTCTTTTAAAAGTTTTTTATTAGTTATATATATATATATATATATATATATATATATATATATATATATATATATATATATATATATATATATATATATATATATATATATATATATATATATATATATATATATTAACAATTATAAAATGAATTTTTTAAATATTTTTTTTCATAATACAACTACAATGTTATTTCTTTCTTCTTTAAAACAATTTTAATGAAATACAATCTCATTTATTCATCACAAATTTCACAAGTGAGCATGCATAAGTAAGCATAGTAATGCAAAGTAATACCAGGTAATGCCATCATTACACTAGATTTTGGAAAGTAATGCATTACAATAACATAATATGTTAAACTTGTAATGCTAAATATATGGCATTACACATTACTAGCATAAATTTGAAAATATGTAATGCATGTTAATGCATTACCATTACATTTAGCATTACCCCAAGCCTGATGTATCATTCTGACTTTTGCTAATCTGCTCATTAAGCCTTTCATAGTCGAAAAGATCTCTTTTTACAATAACCCGCGCGCTAGATAGCAACATCAGAACAACAAATGGACCTTTCTAACAGTTTTCTAACCCTTATTTCAAATAGTGACATATAACCCAGAATCAATTGCACAATTTTATTCATAGTGAAAATAAAGGCTAGTTTAATTGAAAACCTATAATTTACTTGAATTAAAGCGTTTTGTTCTGATAATATACCAGTGATTCAAACATTGTTATTCAAATATTTCAGATAGTTATACATGACAGGATTGCACTTTCATATATAGGTGGTTTTCATCTCAGCCTAGTGTCTGGTGTAAAAATTTGAAACGTAAGTACTTCAACAACTCACCTGAATTCTGCACCCATGGTCTTCTGATTTTTTTCCCCGGATTTTTTTTTCTCCGGAATTTAAAGCTCTAGGTAGACTTTACGAACATACGATCAAAGTAAAATTGCGGTTAAGCCCCTAATTCCCGAAACATTGCTTGGATTTTCAACAATAACATAGAACATTGACATTTTCTTTTGCAAGCCGATTTAGGTTGTGCTTTTGTATCTACTATAACGGTTTTCATTGGTCACTGTGCGACTGAACAACGCAAATAGAAAACAATGCTGAGCACAACAGAATCATCGTGTATAGTAAAAATATAATGGATTATTCTTTCCTTATCTTCATAATTTACATGTAGATATGATGTAATAGGACGTAAATGTCATCCACAAACAGGAAATGTTTAAAAGAATAATCCATAATGCATTTCCGTGTTTTTATTCATTTATAAAAGATACAATTGGTTAGACCATCATGCCTTTAAATGCACAGGATTTTCGTAATGCTTGTTTTAAAGGTTTACTGCCTTAAAACAAATTTATGATATAAACCTTTACATTACACAAACATAACAGTCATAATCATAAATATTATATATAATTAATTATCATTAACCGTGTCAAATTTATAATAAATTTTACAATGACTACAATCATATCGTAATGCAATAAGTGTTATTTGTTGATAAGGACCATTAAGTGTGTACTTTGTTTTGTAACGAACTAATACTGTGTATATAATAAACATGAAGACTGCCAGAGAGAAGAGTCTGACAACCGCATCGCGCATGTTCCGGTTTTTCTTGGTTTCCCCCACTCGACAAAGAATTCAATATCAAAATCTTTAAAAAATTAAAAGTAAGTAATTCAGTTGCTTATATTATCGTTTATGTTATGACCGACCAATATTTATTTGTATGCAATACATTGTACTACTGCAATGACAGGAGAATGGATATGTAAAAAATGTCATATTGTTATAGTCTTTTGGTTTCATATGAATATAAGTTTGATTGGATTGGAAAGTATTAACATTATTCTAAATCAAAATAGCAATAACGCAATCAAAGCAATTTTAGGAAGTTTATTTTAAAATGACAAAAGGGGTTCATAAATGCTTACCATCATTATTATTCACTGATGACATAAATGTGCTGGTCATCACTGAAGAAGTTGCCGATTTACTGGTCCAGTCTAAAGTAATCAAACAATATGTCATGTTGACGTCACTGAATTTATACTATATATGTATAGTATATAAATATACAGGTGTATATATAACCACTACAGGTAAGGTATCAAAATTGTAACTAAAGTCACCAACAAACTTGTGTTACTAGTTTTACTTACTGGGACAACCTTCAGCGGGTTTACAGTCATCTTTGCTGCAGGAACATTCTAACATGCAAAGAATTGTATTTTACAAGAATAAATATGCATGTAAATTATTCATTTAAACCATAATAAATAGTAAAACCTGCATTTTATTTAAAAGCTTACTTGTACATCTATTCTCTATTCTATTCCAGTAATATCCAGGGCAACACTCAAGAAGTCCATCATAACTGTTACATGCACATGTAAAAGAACAAAAACTATCGTTGACAAATTATAATTGTTTAAGCATTTTTTGTATGCATTATCTTCGGTATTATTATGCCTTCTGTCAGTTTGTCACTATACATTCAATACTCCTCTATTTTCACATAGTATCAAAGGATTTATATAGCGTAAGCATACTATGCCCAAATAGAGCACGGCACATATTTTCAACGAAAATCTTTCAAGCGCCGACAGCAGGATTCGAACTCACGACGCTAAAATCATTTCAGCTTGAAGCCCAACGCGTTACCGCAACGCTAAATTAGCCGTTATTATAATAACCGGTATTTATATATAAAAAAAAAAAAACGTAGAAATATACGACTGACATCAAGCAATTAAAATTATTCATTTTTCCAAAAACACTTCATTATTGACGGTAATTTTGAAGTTAAAGTTACCTATAAACTTTTGAACAAATTGATTGAACAATTTTCAAAGAAATTCTACATAAGAATCACAAAAACGCTTTGTTAGATGACGCTTGATAAAAAATGTTCAAGAAAAAAAATTAAATGAGATTTCGACTGCTAAACATTTCGAGTTTTCTCGGTAAGGCCAAACGTCTCTCAATTCTTGAAAACAACATAAACCTTTGTTGACTTTTCATTGTACAACAACTTGTTGATTAAATAAACAATCAAATCAATTGATTAATTTGAAGAAGAAAAAAAACGCTTGCTTATCCGGTGATTATTTTTAGCGACTTGTCAACACTCGAACGTCACAGCTACTTATACCAAAGTTCGTCAGTATATTCAACAATCGGCATAATAATAACAATAGTGTTGTGTTGTGCATGTACTATGCCTAAATAGTAGTCAGGGTTTGATACATAGTGCACGAGCCTCCGGCTCGTGCACTATGTATCCAACCATGACTACTATTTAGGTATAGTACATGCACAACACTATTATATAAATATTACCATGTTGCTGTTTTTGGGGGTTTTTTTTATTATTATTGATGGCCATTTTTTGTTGGTAATGTCTAAATAATATTTGTTTAAACATAATATGTTTTACGGTGCGACCGTTGGGGCGAGCGCAGCAGGTGATCAAAATGAATTATGATAAATCAATAAAAATAAAAGTAGTGACGTAAAGTAAATGAATTTGAATGCAAAATAAAATAAATATACCTATTTTTCCAGTACATTTTCATTATTCATAATTCATAAGATTTTTTATTTATTTATATACCAATCTGATTAAAATCAGATCTTTGTAACGCTCCGAAATTCTGATAGTCGCTAACAAAGTGGAGCGACATCAGAATTTGTCGGAACGGATCAAAGATTATATTTCAATCAGATTGTTTACATACTGGTCGCACGCCAATATAGAATTTATCTCAGATAAAATGTTGTTGAATAATAAAGATTTTAACATAATGTACATTGCAGTTTATTTCCTCTTTTCTTGCACCAGACATTTTTATTAAACTTACAAATAAAAATTGACTCATCACAGATTCCCCCCTCCCCCGTTTAAAAAAAAAAATCAAATTTACGTATAAAAAAAATTTGTTGATCACATAAGGAAAATGGATCCCCCGGGAGCATGTATTATCGTAAATAGTAGTGAAAATAAAGACACTTTTGAGCAGCTAAAGAGCTAAAGGCATACCACGCACTCCCCATTCCCCACCCCGAATAGAATTTTCCTGATTTTGAGAATTTTATTTTTCTTTTTGCTTATGAAGATTTTTTGAATGATGTTGCCACGCCCCATTTAAAAAACGTTCCTGGAAATTACCGTAAATATAGTGAATAAAATAATTGTGAGCATTCATCCAAATGAGAGCAAGTTACAGCTGTTTCCTATCTCTGAAGAAATGTCCCAATTCGTTAGCTCTGCAAGATTTTGAGAAGATTTTGGTATTTATATTTCAGCAGATTTACAATAACTACTTAGAGTAGTTTCCCCTCATTGTGACGTCAAAGTTCACGTCAGTCAAGTGTAGTCTGTCTCTTTGAAAACACACTAGAAAAAACTACGCGAAAAATACTGTTTGGTTTACTTAAAAAGCATGATGTTCTGGAAATTACACAATTTATCTGTTTCTCAAAAGTTTTACGTTGATTCTCGCGAGATGGTATCCAGTCTAGTGAGATAGGCCGACATTGGGGAATTGCATTGTGGGTCGAAATTTACTGACTCCGAAAAATTCTGTCGGATCAATGTGTAAGAAATCCATTGTGACGTCACTCGAAAGGACGATAACTCCGGCAATTGGCGTTGTTTCAATGCATGAACGTAGTCTTTTATCTTGTTCTCGTGAGAGTGTGAAATGGGAAACCATAATTACAGGGAACTACTGGGACGATTAAAACAAGGCATTACTGGTCCGATTTACTGACGCCAAAAAAATCCGTTGAATGAATGTGCAAATAGTCCGAATTTTCTATTCACACACGCCTTGCCGGTAGAGCTCGCTTCGCGCCGGCGCTGCGCGCCGGCGAGCTGCGCTCGCTATAATATCTTACCTTTGGCAAACATTTGCATGTAAAGTTCCAATACATAAGAAAAGGAAATGAATTACTCTGAGTACTAAAGCCGATAAATTCATAGTTTTGTCTCTGACAAGAGTGAAACAAGTAATCCTACTGCAACAAATTACAAGTTAACAATAACGTTTTATGAAGCATTTTAAATTAAAAAAATAGAACCTATCACTTCCTTTTCTAACTAACAGGTCGTATTTAGATCTAGGACAACGTGATGTTAGAAAAAATATAGAGAAACTTGACAAGGATGATAAATACATTCAAATCACATACATGTTTCATAACTTTTTACAGATGTGTCTGTCAATAGTCAACTTGGGAATCAAACATGTATGGGAATTCAAAGTTTATCTTTCTATAAACAATGCATCCTATCCTAGTGAGGGCTAGCGAGGGTACGAAATGGAAAATGTAGTAAAAAGGATTTTTTTGTCCAAGTAAAGCCCCCTTTAAATATTTAAAAAGAAGGATAATATCCGTCTGTTTAGATTCTTTTCTCTGAAAATTTACCTTGCACTAGACAGAAACAGGTAAATGCTTCAAGTGAGATATCATAGTTAAAACAGTGGAAAAATGAACCACGGCAACCCAAATTTCTCTTGCTATAAGTATTTTTTTTAACTGAACTTTATTTATTTTACAACAATTGATAAGCAAGTTCTACAACTTATATTAATATCTCACGTTGGCATGGATGTTAGCGCGAGGGGGTCATTGGTTTGGGAAGAAGCTGGAGTACCCGAAGAAAACCCACGTGTCGAAGCGGGCGATCGCCATACCTTATCACATACAGGCACTTTCGATTACGTGGATCGAACTTGGGTCGCAGCGGTGACAAGCAAGTGCATTGTCAATTGCATTGCTATAAGTCAATGGAAAAACAAATAAAAAAACTTTCATTTACGATTAGTTTTATGCAGGATAGAGATGCATATAGTTAGATGTCTCATGTCAGCTGCAAACAATACTTGTTTAACCTTGTTGATAAATATGCAACAAGTTGCAAGGGATAATACGTTTTTGAAACAACCATCGGTTAGTCAGCCAGTTAGTCGGATGGTCAGTCAATTCTACTTTTTTGCAATTCTCCTTAAATCAATACAGATACATGAACCGTCTTTTAACATCGAAGGTTATACGGATATTAATTAAGGGGAGATATGCAGGGAAGTCTGATTTCACAATTTTTCTTGAACTTTCTGATAATAGTTCTATAATTCTTGGTATTAGTGGTTAACGGTTCGTCAGCGCAAATCCTCCTGTATTAAAACTCATTGTAGGTGAGCATAATTTTGATTCCGTTATTTTTTTCTAATACATTTTGGTCAGTGTTTTATACTTGAACTTACATGTACAAGTTGAATAGTTACAAAAAAGATATATGTGAGGCAATGCTCACTAGGATTAAATCTGCTCTGATGTGAATATAAAGAATAAATAAAATCGACATTTAACAGGAAGTTGACGTCCAATAAGTACACAATAAATCAAATGTATTACATGCCTAAATAAAGAGTGTGTAAAAATTTCGAGCATCTGCAATGAATAGTTGTTGAAAAATCTTTAACAAAATTTATAAATGTATATGTATACCTTGCATATATATATATATATATATATATATATATATATATATATATATATATATATATATATATATATATATATATATATATATATATATATATATATATATATATATATATAGGTTTATAATAAACAAAGTGACTGTCGTTATTTAACGGGAAGTTGACGTTTAATGGTACAAAAATAGATCCCAACGTACGCCATGCTTAAACAAAGAGTATGTTTAAATTTGAAGCACCTGTGATGAACAGTTGTTGAGAAATCTTTGATGAAGTTAGTTTGAAAATTATATAACGGAAAGTTGACGTTAAATAGTACTATATAAATCCCAATATATGACATGCTTAAACAACCAGTGAGTTTAAATTCCAAGCACCTGCAATAAACAGTTGCTGAGAAAAATTGGACAAAATTTGGTACGGACAGACAGACAGAAGTACGAGCAAATACACAGACATGCACATAAGGGTAAAACAGTAGACCCCTTCTCCTTTGGAGCAAGGGTATAATAAAGTTATGAAAAAGTGTTTTTCCGCAACTCCCATGGTTCAAATAATATTTTGTTTAAGTGCAGTGTAAGAGTCCATATTTACAGGAAATTCCGATTCCTTTTCTGTCCTTGACATTTTGTTTTAAAATTCAAAAATTCATATATTCTAGATCTAATTAATAATAAAAATGCCTTAACTAACAAATTTTAGTTATAGAAAGCAATATTTGATCCTTAGAGAAATGTTTTAACGGCAGATTTTATACAAACGCAACTCCTATAATATGATCGTTAAAACTGATATTATAATGAAAACTTTAATATGAAAGTACTGTCTTTTAGAAATATATATTCGTTGTTTTGAGAAATGCAATCCAAAGTTTATTTGATTCTCTAAGTATTGGATAAAATAATACATTCTAGGTTACATGTACATGTATAATAAAACTCGGATAATATACTTGATATTAATGAGTAACACCAACTAATCTAAATATGTGTTTTGTAGTTTCGTATATAAAGTAGTGTTGTAATAAATATATGAATAGACTATTGTTTTTGCCTTTTAAAGGGTATTTATGTAATTTTAAGATTAATAAAATAACAGTCAGTGTGATAACTTAAAGCATAACATATTGTCAGACATTGTAGTACATTACATAATAATCATTTGTTTTCTTTATTCTAAAAATGACAAATGTCAAGTGGTGTACGTCCAGTCAATAAACATTGCACGACATACATATTTTTCTATACTGTATAACATTCATTAAATTAAAGTTTCTTTTGATCACAAACATGCATACGATTACCAGTCTCAAAGTAGTGTTGGTTTGTGACATACTGAGGAATTATTTAAATTCGTGGGGACTAATTTTCGTGGATTGTGGGTTCTTAGTTATTCCTTTGGGATTTTTTTTCGTGGATGCGTCGGTTTGTAGTGTTGGTAAGAAAACTGAATAACAATTTATTTGTTTTCGTCGAGTATATACTTGTGGGGAAGGGCTGTCACAAATATTGAGCCACCACGAAATCAAAAGATTCCACAATATATTAAACAATACGCATTTGAATCAAAATGAATCAAAATGTATTCATGAATAAAATACAAATAGGAACATTCTATTAATAAAGCATTACATATTATCTCCATATAACTGTAATCGTATTGAAATATTAGTTTTTTAAACGAACAATGTATTTTCTTCAAAACATTATAGAACAATTGTGATGCATCTTCATTAAATAAAAATTTCAACAGAATAAATTCAATATCAAAAACTGTAAATAATAATAAGCCTACATGTAGAACGGTTTATTATAAAAAAAAATATTTTAAACGACAATTTCTATCTGTGTGCAATAAAAAGCATACTTCTTTCGCAAGAAACTTGCCATAGAAAACAATGTGATTCTAATTTTTTAGGTCACCTGAGTAAACTAAACTTAGGTGACCTATTGCTATCCATTTGCGTCCGTCGTCGTGCGTTAACAATTTTACATTTTTACTTTCTTCTTAAAAACTACAAGGCTGATTGTTACCATTTTTGCATTTTTGGTGTGAGGTACTCTCTGGTAAGAGAAATCTAAATTGAAAAATTCATGGCTCTACCACCTCCGGCGCACCACAGGTGGGGCCAAATATAAAAAAGGACATTTTTTTTTAATCCTCTGCCCTACTACCACACATTTTAGGAAAAAAATGGTTGCATGGTTATGATGTCAATGAAGTCCTCTACAAAAATTGTAAAATTCAGGGCCCCTGGGTCAGGGGTTCTCGCTCTGGGATGAGGCCGATATGGCCTTATAGTAAAAATGTATTGAATCTTAGAAAATCTACTTTTCTACTCCCATATATATTTGTTAAAAACTAAATGCAGGATTATGATGTCCATGGGCCCTTTACCAAAGTTGTGAAATTCATGACCCCTGGGTCAGGGGTTGAGGCTCTAGGGTGGGGCCAATATGATAATATAGTAAAAATATTTTAAATCTTAAAAAATCTTCTTCTCTACTTCCACACTTGTGGGCAAAAAACTGAATACATAGCTATGATGTCCACTAACTCCTCTACCTAAATTGTGAAATTCATGACCCATGGGTAGAGGGGGGGGGGGGGGCAATATGGCTATAACATTTTAGTTTCCATGTCCCCTGGAGTATGGGTTTTAACTCTAGGGTAGGGCCAAAATGGATGTATAGGTGTTAATGCATAAAAAAGTTGTATCTTTTTTACACACCTGAAAGGAAAACTGAATTCATGATTTTGTAGACCAGATCTTTAAGTTTTTATATAGTTATGCCCCCCCCCCCCTTTCGAAGAAGGATAGGCATATTGCTTTTCTGCTGTCTGTTTCCGTTCATTTTCTTCGCAGAGGATGAACATATTGAAATGAAAATTGGTATACAGGTTTATCATAATAATATTTAGGTCAAGTTTGATATTAGGTACATGTAGGATCGAGCAATGTTCGACAGAGTTATGGCCCTTGGACGTAGACAAATTCATGTTATTTGCAGTTTCCGCTCATTTTCTTCGCAGAGGATGAACATATTGGAATGAAATTTGGTATACAGTTTTATCATGATAATATCTAGGTCAAGTTTGATATTGGGTACAATCGAGCAATTTTCGACAGAGTTATGGCCCTTGGACGTAAAACAATTCCCGTTTTTTGCAGTTTCTGCTCATTTTCTTTGCAGAGGATGAACATATTGGAATGACATTAAGATTACTGGTTTATCATGAATATATTTAGGTCAAGTTCGATACTGGGTTCGATCGAGCAATTCTAACAGAGTTATGGCCCTTGGACGTAGAAAAAGTCCAGTTATTTGCAGTTTCCGCTCATTTTCTTTGCAGAGGATAAACATATTGAAATGAAATTTGGTATACAGGTTTTTCTAAATAATATCTAGGTCAAGTTCAATATTAGGTATGATAGATCAATTTTCGAAAGAGTTATGCACCTTGGACTTAGAAAAATTCCAAAAATTTTGAGTGTACGTTCATTTTCTTTGGGGATGTTTCCAAGAGAGGGGGCATAAGTGTTTCACAAACAGCTGTTGTTTATTATAGGTTTCACGGTTCTTTTTGAAAGATTTAAAGCAGGGAGGTGGTCGTCATTACAAATTTATAATTTTTTCAATCCAGAATAAAACCTAATTAAATACATATATGAGACTCCTCGAAAAGTTTGTGTATGGGTTATATGCTACCCAGGTGACCGTAAAGGCCAATTGGCCTCTTGTTATGACTAAATTTGATATTGGCCAGGTTAATAAGGTACCTACTTTACTTTCCTAATTCATAAGTTACATTGCTATGCCAGCGATTTGAAATAAAAGTATTTTAGGTCGATTGAAGAACGATTTCTTATTGCTTTTTGTGATGAAAGAAAATGTTTGAAAGTGAATATTCTTGAATAACTATGTTGTTGCATCATGCATTCTTCCAGTCAAAATTACCAAACACCATTGCATAGAGAAGTCAACTAATTGTACATTGTATCACCGTCGAATTACCGGTTTTCAAAATTATAGTAAATAATGGAATCAACATACTTTTGTAACATGCTATCAACCTCTACGACTGTTAGCGGGATTGAGACGATCTTTATTGCAGGAACAATCTAACGTGCAATTATGCCCATAATTGGTACCGTAATATTATTATATAATGCAGACAAACGTTTTCGCAAAATCGCGTCATTTTTTGCGTATTATACAATCTGAGTCGTCTCTCTTTGCATGGATATTATAGAAATTCAAGGTAACTGACAGTGACATATAATTATTGGAGTTATTGCAAAGTAAATCAACTATATCATACTTAGACTTAATGAAATCATTTGGTATATTGTTATAAGTGGGGGATCATACTACACAAAGACTTTTAAATCATACTCGGGTGGTTAGAAAACTCAGATATGACAAGTTCATTGTGTTTTAATAAGCAAACTGGCCGCCAACACAATGTGGAAATTTTTTTCCACAGTCTACAATATTTAGAATAACCATGGCATGATGAAAAAAAAAATAAAACTTCTTAAAATAAATGATAATTGCTGTCAATGTTCGCTCTGTGTCTTTTCCTACCAACTTTTCCCTCTCAGTTTGCATCAGCTGCTTAAATTTAATTACATGTAGTTGACGTCGACGTAATCATTTGACATTGTCATTTTAAGTTTCGTTTTCGTATATTTCTTCTTAGCTTTTTACCTTTTATCGGTTTTATTGTTTTCATGTTTAACACATAAGTCTTAAGAATAACACAAACAATGTCCTTTGTTTGACCAAATAAATGGTGCTACATGTATATTTTCAAGGTTATATTGAGGGGTACACAACTTTAAACGCTAGCAATAAATGTACATCTATAAAATTTCTAAAATCAAGCACATTTAAATACGGTTTTAAATATGAAATTAAAAGTGACAAATGGCTAGTAAGAAGATACCTTCTTTGCTTTGATTAAAACAATTAGAAATAATTCTGCTTTGCTGACAGTGTTGAGCACCAATATGATAACACTTTAAAAAGTTATGCTCCGCAAACAAAGAATATTAATTTCTTTGTCTCTAACAATTAAAATAAATTAGGTAGACATAATGCATGATGGATCTGTGTTTTGTTGGTGTTTAATTTCTTGAGTAGTTTTAGGCACTCATCTTAAGAGTTTAGTTATATCTGAGAAAGACATTTCTATTTTAAAGATTAAATCATATATAAAGACAGTTTTTTCCTGGAAAAAACTTAAAGCAATATTTATTATGCGCGTTCTTTTGTAATGCAAGGTAGCTATGGAATTATAGACACTTATATTTACCTGTGGTTTTTAAATCGTATACCTGGAAAAAACAAGATTTATCTGGAACTTTTCCTTAAAATAATACTTCCGCTTTTGACTTGTCGGAACAGTCGGGAAAACCATTCGAAAGTGAGACAGGTTCCCGTTTTCAAAGTAGGTGCTTTCTTATTAAGGATAACTTCTGAAAAGTTTTAAAATTGGTTGACCGCACAGGGCACAGTGATTTGGTATGTAAAAAGCGATTTTTTTATACAATGTCTTCTTGTTATATGTTTTTGTAGATGTTTAGAATCCAGCCCAATACGGGTAAAAATAAAACTGCTCTTAGATTTGTTATTAAAACAATCTAAAATTAAATTGACTTGATAAACATAATCAAATGAAACTTGTGCTGTTAAAATACTGCTTTCAATTTTTTTAATATTTGAACTGTAAGAAGTTTTCAAGGTAAAAAAATAATACCTGAAAAAACACAATAAGTCATTAATAAAGTAAGTGGTTGTATAAAAATGAAACATTAATATGTACTTTGTACAAATGAAGCATTAATATGTACAATGTGGTTTACAAGGGGGAACTACTTAAATCCTAATTGATTCCAAGTTAAAACTAGTTTGTTTTTAAAAAATTCAAACGCAAATCATGAAAATCTAATAGATTTTTAGTGTAGTCAGAAAGAATTTCTGGGTTATTATCGTAAAAGTTTACCTGCTTTTGTATACAAAATGTTGCTTTGAAATGCAAATATATAAGAAAAATAAATATCCGCCGATTAATTTCACAAAATCTTAATGAGCCCGCAAGGCAATGTTTTTCTTTTTAGTCCGCTACTTGTGAAACCGAATAGGGATTATTGTCTTAACGCGATCTATTAGTCACTCTTTTCATACTTTGTTTTTATAGCCATGGTTTTTGTTTTCGTTATGGTTTAGTGAATTGATTTAAAACTTGCTGTGTAACTTCATACTGATGATCTGCAGTTTGACTGTAGATTGACTCCCGTTTCATGTGCTTTTTGTCATAAGGTGTTACTTTTTTAAATGTCACTCGTATTGTTACGATCAGTCAGTGTTTCAATTGTAGTCGTATAAGACGGTAAAAACCCGCGTACATTATCCTTTTTTAATACATTTTATCAGCTGAACTTTTTAAAAATATCCTTTACTTCTGAAACCGAGTGGTGTAAGAATTCCTCGAAATCTAGATAAATATAGGACTATTCCATGAATAACACTGGGATATCCTAGATACAAATTTCACCGACTCTTTCTCCCGACTTACATGTATTTAGCATTTTAAATTACCTGTGCTGATAGGAGAGAATGCTTACATTTTGTTTATATCAGATATCAGGTATTTTTATACAGAAACAAAGTGCAAAACGTTTAAAGCATTTTAACAGTTTTGCTTTTAATAGCAAATACCCCGATTATCAAAACATTATCTACAAGTGCAATGCATTTCACAATTTCATTTGAAACTAACCATGCCAATTGATCGCATGCTTTTTTGTCTAGTAGTGGGAAAAACATTGTTCTACAATTCTAACAAATGAACAATATGTTTTGACCATTGGGTATTTTTATTTTTACAATTCTGTGAGACCCCCCCCATCTTACTTCTCATTTGTGCAAAGGTCACTTGGAACTCCTCGTTTTTTTCCAATCACAGTTGCAGTTTGACATTTTTTTTCAAGTACATTATAACCTTTTTTATCAGGAAAACAAGTGAAAAGCTGTCAATGTGACAGCAAACCGGTTTTTTTAAGTGAACTGTATCCATAATCCATGTCAACCCGTATCCAGTCAAAAAAGACTAAGTTCAAAGCTGGTATATTTTCATAAATATTCAGAAATCAAAATCCTAGCCATATGCACACCTCTGATATATGTACAATTAATCTGCATAAGAACAACTTCCTATCTTGAAAACTGTAGGAGGAGTTACCGTACAATGAGAGTTCCCTTTTGTCAGCCGTCCGCCCGCCATTTTCATCATTTTAATAACAGGATTTTTCCGTTGGAAAACCAAGTTAAAAATCACTCGCTGTATCTTTCATCTTTTGTTGCATATCAAGTGTCGGTGTCTTTAGGAACTATTTAAATAAATAATGCATCACGTGATTACAAAATATTTCTTGCTTAGTTTTTAGCTCTTAATGCCAATAGTGAGGGATAATATTAATATAGACTTCTTCCCTATGTATTTATATTTTAGGGTTTTTTCCCTTGGTTTTTTTTTTGTTACATATTAATCTCAGCACGGCACATATTTTTACACTTTTCCTTAAAGAAATAAACACAATAAAAACGGTAATACAAAATCAATACATCTATTTTTTCAGTGAAATGGTTCTATCATCAGAGAGTTGGGTAGACGAATTAAACAGTAGATGGACACCCGTTCTTTTTCTTGTCTTGGGTATTTTTACCATGATAGGACAGATATATATTGGTCCAGTTGCATGCAATTTCCCAGGACATTTTTCAGAATCGGATGTCAAGTATGGCAATTTTAGATGTTTTACTGCAACCTATCTTGGCGAAAGCTCATTTAAAGCTTTATCCACAATTCCGACGGTTTCTAGCGACTTTGAGGAAGACAAAACTTACATACGAACCCTGTATCAATACGTTCCTTTAATTCTGATATTACAAGCAATGTTCTTACGTATTCCGTATTTCCTGTGGAAATTTGGAGAGAGAAAACTAGGCATACATTTTGATTTGACGTCCGGAAAAGATGGTGACAATGATAAATCGGTCGGAATAAGACTTGCAGTCCACTTGATGCAATGGATCGAGGCCAGAAGCGTAAACATTTTATCCATTGGGTCGTTTACAATTTTCCATTGCTTTATTAAACTTCTTTATTTAGCGAGTGTTGCAACTCATTTTGGACTATTAGATCATTTCCTTAAAAAAGAAAATCATATCAATTTTGGATTACAAGTGCTTGAAAATATCCGAGAGAGTGATGCGTATTTTTTTCAAACTTCACCAGCATTCCCAAGAGAAATAATATGTACTTATGCCAAAGTGTCCGTACATAGTATTACAAAACAAAAAGTACAGTGCATACTCCCTTTTTAATTCGTATCTGGAGCAGATTATGGTTGTAATCTGGTGGTGGATGACCTTTCTTATTGCTTTAACTATATTCGATGGCTTTTGTTACTTTTTTGGAGCTCTTCGACCGTATTCCAGGAGTTGGTAAGCATTTCCGATACCGATGTGTTTGTGAACAGAAGTGTAAAGTAAATTATATTCTACATACTTTAGGAACACAAATCTAGCAAGGGCATCGCTATGCAGAGCATCCCCTCGCGACATGACTTGTTGTAGGGGGAAATGCATTGTTTAGGAAAATACATGTAGATTTATCAGATCAAAATGAATATGACAAGTATTTCTTAAAACCACTTTAAATTCATAATACTTTTGTTATCCCAACCCTCAAGCTTTGTGGTGTATATTTTTTTTTTGGGGGGGGGGGGTTACATTTATGGGGTTCCACAATTTTCCTATTCCTAGCAGAAACTGAACACATACATGTATGGTTAACACATACATGTAAGTGTTAAAATTTAGATTCTTTTAGTGCCATTCATTTTTATATAAGCATACATAAACGATCTGTATACAATATGAAACGTAGCTGAATATCTTGCCTAGTGATCTGTAGTCTGCTCTGATGGACAATTCTAGTTGTTTGTCGTATGTCAACCCATAGCAGTAGATATGCAGCTATTATTAATATGAGACAATTTTCGTTTGATAAATGTGCAATATCTGTCAAAGTATCTTCTGAATTTTTCACTAGTTCTATTGTAAGTAATACGGAACTTTTTTCTGAAAGTCGGTCGCTTGTTTTGATGTAAATCGGATGACTTTAATCTCTTGCCCGCTTCAACTTTTAACTATGGACAATTTTGTAACCCTTTAATACTACAAAACGTTTGTTTTTTTTTACCTTTACTAGATTTAATCCTCAAAAATGTCAAGTTGGTGATTTGAACTGCATACGGTAGCCATTTACTTCAGGTCGTACATAAATTTACCGGAAATGTCTACTGTCAAGTCGTACATAAAATTCTTGTTCCAACTTATTTTTTTACAATAACTTAGAAATTTTGAATCAATTGACTTGGAAATCGATAGGGTCTGTTCTTTTACCATGCCAAAGAAGTGTACAAAGTATGATGAATATTCATGAAAGGGTTTTCTTTGAATTTCGCTAAAGAGCTGACAATGGATATACATACATACACACATACACACATACATACACACACACACGCACAGCGGCGATGCTATATCCCCCTCGCAACACGTTGAGCGAAGGCATTACCTGACATAAGTATAGGTGAAATCCACACAAACACAAAAAAGTACACATATGGAACGTCGATCCTACGATGGCTACATGTTCCTTTTTGGAAAACACTGCTTGCGCGTTTTATAACTTCTGCAGTATTTTATACATGATACAACCTGATAAGGTATAACAATCGTCTCTGTGCATGTAATAACTAGGATGAAAATTATAA